>NW_008612814.1:0-22999 GCF_000691845.1 Merops nubicus
CTGCAGGCAGGTTTGAAATCAAGGCGAGCACGCAGTGACATTTGCCTTGCTGTGCCTCCCTGGCTGCGAGAACCTGAAGTGTAGGGACTTTTAGGCCCAGGATTCTCAAGTGAAGCTTGAACTTCTTTTCATGCCTGCATAAGTGACAAGCAAAGGTCACTTAACCAAATTATTTGTTTGTAAAGGTGTTGGCTGGTAGAGAGTCTATACTTACAACCGTTAACGTTGGAAAAGACCTTTAAGATCATCAAGTCCAACCATCACCTTAACGCTGCCATGACCATTAAACCGTGCCCTGATGTACCACGTCCACATCTGTTTGAACACCTGCTGGGATGGTGGCTCCATCTCCCTGGGCAGCCTGTCCCAATGCCTCGCCACTCCTGTAGTAAAGACATTCCTCCTGATATGCAGTCTAAACCTTCCCTGGTGCAACTTAAGCCCGTTCCCTCCAGTCCTGTCACTTGTTACTTGGGAGAAGAGATCCAACACCCACCTCACTACAATCTTCTTTCAGGTAGCTGTAGAGCACAATAAAGTCTCCCCTCAGACTCCTTTTCTCCAGTCTTAACAGTCCCAGTTCCCTCAGCTGCTCCTCGTAAGACATGTTCCCCAGACCCTTCACCAGCTTCATTGCCATTGTCTAGAAATTACAGGAATCTTTGGAAATTAGTCTGGAATCTACTTAAAATAGTCTTTGCAGCTTTGGGTGAGCTTTACAGGTTGTCTGGTGGTGCTGTGATGGAAGTCGCCAGACCGTGCTTTAAGACCTGAATGAGAAAGTTCAAGATTTTTGTTGTTCTGCTGCTGTTGAAAGTGGCTATCTCACTTTCTTATCTCTCAGCTTCTGTGTAACATGAAACACGGTTCCATGATTCTTCAGAATAAGAGTCTATTTAAACTGTATAATTTTGGTCAATAACTTGCACTCGCTTTCTCCATTTGCTGTCATGAATCACTAGAGCAGGTAATAAGCCAAACATGTCACGAAGGCGTAGTTGCTATGAAGGTCTTTTCCTTTCCCTAAGTATACTGTTCCATTCAGACCAGCCAAATCTTCTACCTCACACACAGCTAGGGATTTTTTCACTCTTGTTTCCTTGCTTCTTCTGTTGTAGTAGTAAAGTATTCTGTGTACATTCCTTTTATAGGATCATAGCAATGGTTTTGGGAAGTGACCTCAGGAGGTCAGGTAATCCACCCTGACACTTGAAGCACGACTGTTGCCAACACTACATTTGTAGTCTGCCTTTGCAGGTAGACTTAGACAAAGGTCTACCTTTGTTTAAGCAAGCCTTGGAAACATCCAAGCATGGAGCATCCATCACTTCCCTGCCTGGCCTGTTACAGTGCTGCCCTGCCTTCTTGAGTTTTTTTTTTTCTTCAGATACAGGTCAAGGCTTTCAAGCTGCAGTTAGTAGTTTTTCACAATGTCCCTGGAAAACATTGCTGCTTGACTTATTCCTGTTCTAAGCTAGGATTGCAGCAGAAGGATTTTTTTTTCTTTTAAGTAAACCAGATTGCCCACTGTCTTTTGTAACCAACCTGGGAGACTTATGGGGTGATACTTCTCAGATGTCCGTGTGGTGGTTTTTTCCTCATGTTATGTGTACAAAACATTTGTCTACTTATCCTGAGAATTCCTCATTTTTAAAATGTGAAGTGAGGAGCTTAGGTAATGTAAGTCTACCACCAGTGGCTAGCTGAACATCTGAGGATGACTTCAAAAGATGTTTTATTCCAAAACTCTCTTCCTGAAATTAGCCACCTCTTAAATTCTTCTACCTTGTGCCAGCCAATTTGTGTACTGAGACATCAGCATTTGGAGAAGTCTGAATCACTCTTCAGATCTCTCCATGACCGAATGTAGTCTGATGTCTGGTGAGGAGAAGCAATCTGTGCTCGGATAACTGCTGTATCAGAACAGTTTTGTAAGTGGGTAAAGCTAAGCTTCCCAGGACAGTGTTAATTTTGTACCTGTTATCGTGGACTTCTTAGAATTGACATGCTTGACTGTGATGTCAGTAATAATATTGAATTGTCCTTTGCCTGGAGGATTTAGATCCAGAGACCACCTCTCTAGCCAGTACTATTTCCCTGTTATAATCTCTGTTGATCTCCTCTGTTGGTGGGGTGGAGTGTTGCTAGTGGGACACGTATGAAGAGACTCGTGACTTTCCCCCTTCCTCCAAGCTGCCTGCTGGTCTGCTTGGGCACGCTCAGTTTGGCTGGTTTTCCTGTTGGGAGTGCCATCAGTAATGGAATGTGATCTGTGCAGGCTTCAGTAGCAACTCTTACCTGAACATTAAGAATCCTTACTCGGTTTAAAAAAGTATGAATGGCTCCAAAGGGCACTTAATGTTAGATTGAAAATTGTTTATCAAGGATGCTGATCTGCAGTAATTCATACACTTCTCATAAAAAATCGAGAGCGTTCAGGTGAATCTCCTTCTCCAGTGAAGAACAGCTAATCCAAGGCTGTGGTTCTGTCACCAGCTGAGGCAGTGCAATTCCTTGCTGTTGCAATGAGAAAGTTCATCCCTGTCTTCCTCTGGGCAATGTGTTCCTGGCCTCTGCATTGTCCCTGCTGGGTTACTTGTTAAATCCTTTCTTGAGCTTACTAACATGGCAGAAAACTACCCAGCTCTTTGCCAGACTATTTTTTTTGCTGCATTAATGAGCTGAAGTGGCTTGTAAAGTTATGAGAAGCGTGCACTAGCCAGCGGCGAGCAGCAGGGCTGCGTGGCTTGGGGCAGGGGGAGCAGGATGGTGGTTGCTCCTGTGGGGAGCTGACCCTGCAGCTCTCAGCTGCCTGCCTCTCCTGGATCTGCAACCTGGATTCAGGATGGACAACACAGTGTATTAGTGAAACACTGTATCTGAGCCACAGATGCATGTGAACCTTTTTTTTTTTTTTTTTTTTTGTTTCCTCTAGAATTTCTTGGTTTGACTAAACTTGAGTGAATTTTCATAGGGAGGAAAAGCTCTTCAGTTGATTCATGGTGAGAAAATAGATGGCTTGCTGTTGAAAGGGGGAGGTCTTGTTCCTGAAAGCACTCACCTTCCTTTTGCTGTCTCCATCTCTCGTCTGGTTGCACAGTAACAGTTTGGCTTGCTATGCTGCTAAAAACTGCTTTTTAAAAGTGTTTTAGGGTAAGTCTTTTGATGGTTTAGGCAGTTGAATTGGTTTACCGTGCAAGCAGATAACTGCCAAAACCTGTGCCAGGTAAACAGTTGAACCATGCTGGGAGTGCGGGACTAGAGTAAGGGAAGGGATTTTGAGACTGAGAGGGAAGAGTGAGAGACCTCTCCCTTTCCACAGCAGCAAGCTACCCTGTCTGTAATTAATGTCTGTAGACCAAACTAGTCTGAAACCACAGCAGGCCGAATTTCGGGTTGTTACTCAAGAGCTGCTAGAGTTATTGACAAACCTCTATAAGAAGGTAAATGTGGACATCCTTGCCTTCTCTTTGGAATGAGCTTCTGTTCAAACCTAAAATAGTCTGTCAGTCTGAATATGTCGTTTAAATCCTCATAGCTCAGTTTTCAGTTGCTGCACAGATTAAATTGTGGAGCAGCTTAATTATAGGAAGAAGAACTGATCTCATCTGTACTTTTATTCATGTTCTTTTAAGACTTTTATTACACAAAAGTTGTGGTGATGACTAATATGGCTCTAACTTGGTACATTAAACTAAAACCACGGGCAGCTGTGATAATTGTATTATTCTTGTGCATGATTTCTTGCTCTCTGGTAGTTTGAATGGTTATTTTAGCCTAGAAGTGGTTTTGTCATGTGGTCACTGGTTTTGTGATAGTTAGCTAGCTTTTTATTTCTGCTTTCAGCAAACACAGGTCACTGTACAAGATTCTACATGTCAAGATGCATAATTACACAAATCTTACATTTTCAGCTTTCTTTTACCTTTTTCACACGAATCTTTTTGTATATATCTGTCTGAATTGGAGAAGTGTTTTAATACAACTGGTGATTGTCTGCACTCTTTCAGTCCGAAATCGAGCTGTTTGTGAACAGGCTTGACTCGGTGGAGTCTGTGCTTCCCTACGAATACACTGCGTAAGTACATCATGCTGTTCATGCCATTTTAGTTTTCAGCTCTTCCAAAGAGGTTAATTGATCTTAGCAAGTAGTCTCTGCGTCTTGCTGCAGCAGTCTGCCAGTGAGGAATGTCTGTTTTGCTAACACAAGTTTACAAACAGAGAACTTCCAACGAGCAGATAGACGTACATTGCTTCCTCCTTCTCCATTGTCTTTGCTCGTACTTCAGAAGCAGTACACGGATTCCTGGGTCCTCACGTAGGTCACATCACTGCTTTAGAGTAACTTAGGGTGAAAATGTGTGTGTGTGTATATAGTACTCACTCTTCTATGTTAGTTGTCGTTTGACAGATCAAAGTATTACTGCTGTCCTTAGTAACCTGTAGCCAGATGAGTTAAAGTGGTAATGAGGTGTGAACTTCCCATCAGTTCTCCTAATGAGGTGTTAAACGTTTCTCTGGTGCATATCATAGAAGTGCAGAAAATGTATCAGTGCCTGGTACAGCTATCTTAAGTTGTTGCTTCAAAGAGTATTTTGACTGTTAATATTGAAGAGGTTAGGCACTGGTTACACATTAATGAACACATACGTGATATGCTTCATATTAGTCTGGAAAAACTTGGAGAAGGTACTGTTAAATGTGTTGGTGAGTAAAACTGCAACAACCTGTTTATTTAATAGTACTTGTTGTAAAGGAGCTCTCTGCAGGGGTGTGTGTGTATAGACATTTATTATTTTTAATATATTATTATATTTATCATTCTCCCCTGCCTGACAATCTGGCCTGCATGCTTTTCTCTGAGTTGTCATGAGACTATGTGATGGTTTAATTCTTGGCTAAAAACCCCTGTTCAAACAGGAAACTTCTAATTATGGAAGAAAACTTTTATGCTACCATTTTTAATATAAACTGAGTTCTGGAATAGCTGATGAAGAGATTTCACTGTTGATTTGGTTTAGTTTCAAAACAGGACTGTGATTTTCACACTCTGCTTTGCAGCTTCAAGGAAGAAACTGCTACCTAGGAGGAAAGTTGTATAGTTCCTTTACTTGTGATAAAAGTGTTGATTTGGGGGCACTGCTTGAGGTCTAATATTTGCAGCTGAGAATGGTTTATTAACTTTTGTATTTTTCCTCTAATTCAGGTTTGATTTTTGTCAAGCAGAAGGGAAGAAGCGTCCTTCCGAAAACCTTGGCCAAGTATTGTTTGGAGAGAGGATAGAACCATCTCCTTACAGGGTTTGTTCTCTGACAATGGGTATTCAGTAATACATACATTCAAACGTAACCAAAGGAGAGTAGAATCTTGAAGAACCTCTTCACAAGGGCTTTAGCTCAAATAGCTTCAAAAGCTGAAATTCCACATAATAGAAATCTCTCAATTTAACCTAATAGTAACTATGCACTTGTCATCATGAAGCTGTAGCCTGAAATGCTGTGGAAGTTGTCTTCTCTTTGGAAGCCTCCAAAACCTCATTCTTGTTCCTCAGCAGTCCCCTTGTTAGAGAGGACTGAGTGCTCTTTATTTCTTGGAACCAGATCTGAAAATACCACAGCTGTAAAATTAAACAGAAATGGTGTCAGCCAGCTTGTCTCTTCTGGTGGCTGAAGTTCCCATCTACTCTTGTATGGTTAGTAGGGGAGAAAGTCACCAATCCAGTCTGCCTGGGCTGGCATTGCTGCTGTGAGGTCGAATGACTTGTCTGGTAAATCATTGCAGAAAACATGTTTTAATCAGTAGAAAGGAGCTCTTAGTGCACCCACAGTGAGTGCAGAAGGGTTTTGTAGCACATGCCAATATAAAAACACCCTCTGGAGGGTTAAGATATGTAGTCTTGGTAATTTAAGTGCTTTTATTGTGATAGTATAGGCAATTATAAATGCTTAGGGGAAACTTGTCAAATACTGAAACGATACAAAGTTTGTTACAACCTTTTTGCTCATATTTCTTTCCTTGTTTTTTAGTTCTCATTCAACAAGATGGAGACATGTAAATCCGTTTGTACAAAAACATACGATACCACAAAGCCAGAAGATAAACAAAAATTAGACTTCTTGAAAAAAAGTATGCTACTGAATTATCAACATCATTGGTAAGTTGATAACAAAATTCATAGATTGGTTAGTCTAGTATGTTGATGATGATTTAGTTTGTTGATGATGATTTAGTTTGTTTTATACTTGCAAGCTAATACAGATTGAATGCTAGGTATTTGTACTGAATTTATTCCCCTTCTGTTCTTGCAAAAGAAGTTTTGTTGGTTGTCTTCATAAAAAAACTCCTTTCACTTGAAGGACGAGCACTAGGTATAATGGAAATGAGTGTTTCCAAACACAAAGCTGCCTGTGTGCTTACTGTAAAATGCTGCTTGAGTCTGACTGTAAATGTAGAAGTTAATCAAACCCTAACGTGAGAAAACTCAAGGGACCTTAATTCTGTTGCTGTGTCATCTTGATTTTCCTCGAGAGCCTTTGCATCCCCCTTCAGATGATGTGTCCAGGAGATAGGATCAATGGTTCTGAAAGAGTTTTATGCAAGGTTTGTTTCTCATATAGGATATAGAAGTGAAAGGTGGCCAGTGAAAATTAATGAAGTAATTTTGAGGAGCACTGAAACACTTGGTGTTTGAGGCCTTCTGTAACTATCCAAGTCACCCTGGAACATGCTGGGGCTCTGTTTCTCCTTGGACATTGAGGTCCTCTTCCTCATTAGGGGTGGGGCAAGGCTGAACAGGTACCCCGAGCCTCATGCAGGTTTGCAGTTAGGATGTTCTGCACCCGCATCCAGGAGCTGGGAAACGTTTATCAGCAGGCTCCAGCTTGACACTGGAAATACCCAGTCATGCTTTTGGTGTTTGTGGAGTGCTTTGTGTGTTGTGCCTTTGGGTGCAAGGGTAAAAGGAACAACTGGGGTATGAAGTTGTCAGAGTTCCTGTGGCATGTCTTTGCAAGTAATAAATGAGCATAATTAACTGATGTTGCCAGTTGATTCCAAATCCGTGATCCCTGTGTCACAGAAACAAATGGTTTGGTCTTCATTTAATTTGATTAAAACTTTCTGGATATATTAATAAAAACACAGGTGAGATGTTGAATGTGGCTGCTGTCATTAAATGTTTTCTTGTAATGTCACATTTGCTTTTTTCAGTTCTGAAACAGCAACCTGTGTTGGAAAGGCAACAAGCGTGTTTTCTCCTGCTCTTGGGGACTGATATGGGATATCGCTTTTTTAGGGATAAACTGTGACTTGCTGATACAAGTCTTTGTGGAAGCCTCTTGAAAATTAGTGTAGTTGGAAGTTGATAGATAAGATTAGAAAGTATGGCTATGGCCTGTGAACCTTTTGTGTAGGTGAACCAGGAAGCACTAAGGAAACCCTGAAAGGTACAGCTACTTTTGTAAGGGTTAAAAAGGTATATGTGTAATGCTGACGTAAGCAGAGCTTCAGACATGCTGGATTTGGTTATATTCCTATTAAATACTGCATATATTTGTAATATTTGCACCACTTTCTATTTCACGGATGTGTGTTAGTCTGGCATAAAGCTTCAGCTTCAGAAGTTTGTGTACGCTTTGGTATATAAATGGGCAAATAGTTTCCCAAGGCTGTGATCCTGTTGCTGTTTGAAAGAAATTTTTTTTGGAGGGAAGCCCAAAATATAAGCTGGCAGAAACTGAAACAACTGTGTAAAGCTAATGACGCAGAAAAGTAACTCAGACTGGTTTGTCCCCCTCAGATTAAATTGTTTTATAAATATACTTAGTGTATTTAAGTGTATATTTTTTAGCCTGTACAGCTAACTTGATAGCACTGTGCAGATTTTAGAAAGATGTAGTTCTGTTTTTCAGAGTGAAAACTTCGCTTTAAATCTAGGGTACTTCTTAGATTCTTAGCTCTTTAAATAGCACTTCTGCATTCTATTTTTTTTTTTTTTTTTTTTTTTGCTAGGCCTACTGCCCTAAAACTTTAGAACCAGTGGCATAAAGAATCCCTTTTTGTGGCTGTGTGGCAATGATAGTCCTGGTCAGCCAAGTGGCTGGGTTTTGTGATGATTGAGGCATGGGCCAGGGCTGTGTTGTACAGGGATTAGCAAGGTAGCATTAGTGAGGATTTAATAGAGGTTTACTGTCCACCTTCAGTTTATCATAGAATTCCTGGGGAACACAGATGGTGCAAAATACTTTTAAGGTTTTAAAAGCCACTTAATAAGATTAGGAGTTGATATACTGAATTGGACTCAACAGCTACACTGGTACCTTGTCTGACAACGTTCATCACCAGATGTTCTTAACAGACGTGTAGGAACACTGCTGTACAGCGTATTGGCCCCACATGTATATAATCTCCTCAAGACATTTTGAATTTGAAGATTAACTGTGAAAAATCATTTGCTTCTTAAACTACTGATTTGTTCCAGCGGTGCTGCTTGAAGGCAGCTCAGCATCTTTTCTGCAGGAGATGCAAGGGAAAGCCTTTACCCCAGCCATACTCATTGGCAATATGCTAAGGCTTTACCTGGTTTTGATTAGGAAATTAAAATGCTAACAAAAGCAAGAGGTATGTCTAGCATTTAATTTATTGTGGAGGTAGAAGTCCAGATGTGGTCCAAGTGTAATAAATGTAGATCTGGAACAGCTCCTAATTTGCAACTTAATTGTTGTACCCCATAGTAGAATGGTTAAGTGAGTAGGACTTGGTTGCTGCTGCTGCTTGTGACTGGTAGTCTGGAATCTACTGAGAGCCTGGAACGTGTGGTTTTGGAGGGCCTGTCTTTACCTTTTCCATTGGGTCAGTATGAGCCAAGAAGATGGCTACTGATTTCTGCCTGGTGGCTAATGGTAGGGATGGTGCAGGTCTCTTTATGCTGTGTGAACAAAGGCAGCATGTGCTGCTGCTCTTTCTACCCCCAGCTGTTGATGTGCTTTAAAAAACAGTGATACTTTCCAGACTGCTACAGTATGCAACAGACTACTGCTTTTGGTCTGGTCTGAAGTCATAATTCCTGGGTTTAATTGGGTATTTTAAAGTACCTAGTGAGGTATTATCAAGTATCTGTTAACATTAATAGCCTAGTGGTTAAAATGATGAGACATTTAATTATAAAGGATATTCCGTGGCTTGATAAGCTTTACAGAAAAATGTATGTTGTTCACTTTCAGTCAGATGTCGGGGTTTTTTGGTCTAGTGATGCACAAAAAGTGGCAGTTGTTTCATGTTTTCCTGTGTGAAGTTTATTAATAGACCTTTAAAATCTTACCTTAGAGTAATTAATGCTGCCATAAGGTCAGATACTGAATTTTAAGTTGTCTTTAAATTACTTTCATTTGGGATTTATCAGCTAGATAAAACAGTTCCTAGCATAAAGAAACAGGATTTTTTTAAAATTTTTTTTTTTTAATGGTTGCTTTTACGATGGGACAGGTCACCATGCTTGGTATCTTTCTCTATGTTTAAAAGCATATTTTTGGTTTTTGACATTTCTACTGCTTGTAGCACATCAGATACTGCTTTTGTCCTACCATTTTCTGTAACTCCTCACAGAGGTGTGGAGGTCCTCCACAAATTTTTTTTTTTTATTGAAACTGAACTATAAATGTGCTGGGCTCAGGACTTCTTATGAATATAAATCTTGTGAAGTGATAATAGAAAAGCAACAGACAATGGAGGGAGGTTTGAAAGTGATTACTTTCCCAAATGTGTGGTGGCTTACAGTATTTTGCTCAAGTAAACCATCTAGTTAAAATATTCCATACTCACAGGGAACTACAGCTGAGGTTAACTGTAATATACTTAGGGGAAAAAAAAATTTAAACTTGCACTTTACCTTTAATGCAAAATAATAGTTTAAACAGTGCCAATAAAAATGTATTTTGCAATAGAAGAATATTGAGGAAGCTGGAGAAATAATGTGTGTGTAGGCAAACATTTTATTTTGTGTTTTGTCTTAAAATTGAAATTATCTGGTTCATTTCAGTTGGTTTTAGTGGGTGATTTGGGCCATTTTTAAAGATAAACTGATGAAACATTAAATTGTTATGACTTTGGAGAGGGAGAGTTCTGTGCATTGGGCTGTATTTGTAAGGGGACCTCAGAAACCGGCTGAGTGAAGAGAATGTTTTGGTGGTCACAGAGTAAGCTTCCTGTTTCTAAGACACCTTCTGAAGAAAGATTGATTTTAAACACTATTTAAAAAAAAAGTTTCAGCTGAAGAGATACAAGCTTATATCTCAACTGGAAATTGGATTGGCAGTCAATGCAATTCTATGGGTTAAGATCTGAAAAGTATTATTCCTGTAACCATTCTTCCAATAATGAATGTAGCTGATTATTAATCTGGTTTTGTTCCCATCACACTGTGTATTTTGCAAGGTTGTGAAATGTCACTATGCCATTTACAGGATTGTGGATAACATGCCTGTGACCTGGTGTTATGAAGTTGAAGATGGGCAGAGGTTCTGCAATCCTGGTTTTCCTATTGGCTGTTACATTACAGAAGATGGCCGTCCAAAAGATGCCTGTGTTATTAATGTATGTTTATGCAATTAATTTGTTTTTAATATCCTCTTTTTACTAATTTAGACTGGCATTTCTCCTATGTTTCTATGGTGAGGCCTCACTATCTTAAGAACCCGTTGCCTGAAACTGGGTGTTTTGGTATCTCTGTGAGTACGACAAGTTGTAAGCCTCATCTAAGTCTAAGAACTTTGTCTCTTCTGCATAATACAGAAGGGTTCTAAAAGACAGAAGAGATGAATGGGCATAACATTTAGTACACATCAGGGTGAAAGAGAAGGAAAGCACATGCTCCTTCATTGCCTAAGGAGTTTAAACATGTAAAGATGTGGACTTTGTGGGGTGGAAATGTTTTCAGGGAAGCAGATTTGCATAGACATATTTGTACCTTTGCACAGAAATGAATACTTCTTGAAGGGTTGCTTTTCTTAAAACTCTGTGGGCTAGTGGAACAAGGCAGAATATTAGATTTGAGCGAACAAAGCTTCTCCTGAGAGACAGATCTGTTGAATTAACTGGTGGACGTCCAGATAAATGCAGTGAATGCCATAGCATGTCCATGGTGTCTTTAGACTGCTGCAGACCTCTTCCACAGAGGGGTCACCAAGAACCTGGAAGTTTTTTTGCTGTATCAAAATGATTGGTTTTACTTAATGGATCTCAGCAAAGATAATAGTTTCTGCACTTTCTACTTTTGTTCCCTTGCCTCCAGAATGAATTGGTGTCAGAGGCTCCGTGTGGATGGATGCATTTACAATCAAATATGTAATCTGACAAAATTCTTTTGATCTTGTTTAAATACTTTTTTTTTTAATAAAAGGAGAACAACCTTTGAAAGAGTCCCTGAAGAACTGTAGAACACTTTATGTAACTTTTTCTAATTAGGCTACTTTATAGAAAGGGGTATGGATAGAACCCTGAAGAAGTACTAATTGAACTTTAGACATAATGCTTGTGATTTAACAGCCTCTTTAACTGATTAAACTCCAAGCTGATGTTTCCCTTCAGCTGACATTTGTATTCAGCATTCCTGGCTGCTGCTTGAAGTTCATCCCTGTGCATCTTTGGTCTCAAAGATGGTTCTGTTACAGAGGGCAATTATCTGCATTGTTTGTTTTAGAAGATTCCATTTAATCTATGAAAAATCTACACATTGTTTTAAAATAGCTGATGTTTATGAAACGTTTCTGATATGAAAGTTGCCACAGTTACTCATCTAGTTTGCTACTTAAATAAAATGGGATATCTTCAGTTAATTAAATACTTCAATAAATACATTTGTATTTAGAAATACTTTTTATATTTAAATATATTTTTGTACTTTTCAACTGTAGTAAGACAGTTTTGAGCATTAACTTTTCTAGTTTGTCTTCTTAGTGCAAGACTTTAGTGCAAAGACTTTACTATGCATTCCTAGAATCCCATGTTCATCTTGTAGAACTCCTTGACAGAAAATCTGTTTGCAGTCTAAAACTGTTATTTATTTAAGCTTCTGCCTAAGGCTTTTAAATGTCATTATCTTTCTGATTTTTTTTAACATCATCTTTTATCATTGCAGTCAGAATTCCATGAAAAAGATACTTTTTATATCTTCAACCACGTTGACATAAAAATATATTACCATGTTGTGGAAAATGAAGCTCTGGGAGCAAGACTAGTTGCTGCTAAACTTGAACCAAGAAGGTTAGTACTCAGAAGTTACTTGTCATCAAACAGTCTTGGGTCCATCCCAAGATGCTCTCTCTGATTTGGGGACCTGAGGCTAGTCAGAAATGTTTTCACATACATGATGTGTAGATCAGCTTTCCTGTTGGCCGATACAGTGTAACGTAGGACAATCTAACGTAATTTTGTTCTGGATTAGATAAATCATGGTGGCCTGTTTCCTATTTGGGCCAAAAAACAGTAAAATGAAACCTGAAAGTGGCGTGTGTTCACTGAAGGCAACCCTCATTTCTCTACTTGGGAATGTTTTGTCTTGTGACTGACAGACCACTGGTGCCTGATGCAGGAGGGATTAGATTTCAACATTTGAGCTTCAGCAAGCAGAATTTGAATGGAATGATTTCACAAATACACTCTGTAGTTGTACAAAACCCATACATAGGCCAGAACAACTCTCTGTTATTGTTTCTTAGCATCTTATTTATACTTTTTATATCGTTCATCCAGTGTCATGATGAAAATACTTTATTCTGACAAAAGTTAGTTTTTGTTGTTGAGTGTTTTGCAGGTTCTTAGCAGTATTCAGACTTTCTAAATTTTTGATGCTCTGGTTTAAAGACCCTGCTCTCTATAGTTTCGTTTTTAGAATGGACAACTTTTGTTTAAAACTTAAAGTATCAAAAAGTCCTATACTGATGATACATTCCTTATGAGTTCTAAAATTTGAGGCATTAAAACCCATTTTTATATTTAAGGGAAGAATCCTGGAGGAGCCTGATGCTTTTTTAAGATGAATGAATTCTTTCTTAAGAGTGTTGTCATGGAAGCAGCTTTTTTTCTGTATTCTTTCTTTCCACAGTTACAAGCACACTCATGCAGACAACCCTGATTGCTCAGGACCACCTATGGATATAAGTAACAAGGCTAATGGAGAAGTCAAAATTGCTTACACATACTCAGTTTCTTTTCAAGTGAGTACTAAGCTTTCTCTGGTAGTTATCTCTTGAAATTGTGCATTAATACTCTGAATGCTAAAGATGGACAGTTAAAATTGTCTCAGAATAGTAAATTTGTGGGTTTAAAACTTCATTTGAACTAGAATGTCAGGGATGGCTTGGGATTTAACCACATGCTTTACAGTTTTGCCTATCACCCTACACACACACTGAATGTGAAATGCATGTGAGCGTTCTAAAAGAATCACTCTTTCCATGTTTACCTAGGTTGTGTGGTAGATTATTTTTCAATCCAAGCTCTTAAGTCTGAGAAATGGTGTCTTTCAGCAAATTACTGTTGTAGGTGGGTTGAAGCTGATCATTTTATGCTGTGCTGCTGCAAAAGCTTTCTTCTGTTCCATTTCTTCCTCCCATGGAAATCTGCAAAAGAGTAGGAAGCTGTATTCATTGTTCCTCTATCCTCTATTTTAAAAGCAGAGGAGCAGTATATCAGGCAAATACAAGGGGCAGTGATACTTGAATGTGTCTCATTCTGGTGATAAGCAAGAGAGATGAGTTGGCTTTTTGGTTTGGTTTGTTTTTTGTCTTTAATGGAGTTTGCTGGACAAACTGTTGTGGCATCAGCATAAGACCTCACGATGCAAGTGACTTACTATAAAGAGTGCAGGTTATAACTCGTTGAATTTCTTGACTCCTTGTGTATGTAATGAGGGAATAGCTCACACACACAGCAGTTTGTATTTTCAGCCTCAATAATTCTGTGATTCTCCTGGATATGAAAGAGGCTACTCCTTGTTTTTTTGTTGTTACGGACTTTAATCAAAATCTTAAAATTAATAGATTTAAAAAATAGCAATAAAGCAATTTTAAATTTTGTTTAACCTTTTTTCTTGGTCTGATTGCAAGGTCAGTGGTGTATCTCTAAAATGATAGGCCATTGTTGTATCAAGGCTGTTCATAGACCTTAGTTCCAGACTTGCTGTAAGTCTCAGTTCAGCTGTGATGAAATGGAGACTAAAGTTAAAGTTAGTTGGATGGCAACGTTGAGTCCAGGGTGTGGGATCCACTACCACTATCATAAGAACCACCAATAAAGCACTGATCTTACCATATCATTACATTGCCACAGTTTCTGAGGCCTTTTTTATCTCTCACAAGCTGTTATAGCAGTTTTTGTAGGAAAAAATGATCGTTGTTTACTCCAGTACATGGTAAAGTTCAAAATACAATAAATAGTGTAAGAAAAATATTCAGAAGGAATTATATTACATATGACTTAATAATTACACTTTGAGAAATTATATTGGTTGTGATGCTGAAACTAATTTGTACGCTGACAAAAGCCAGTACTTCTGGAAACCCGTGAGAAGTGAGTAATTAAGAACAACCTTAGCTTCATACTGTTATGTTGTTTCTCTTTAAAAATGACATGCCCAGCTCTGTGTGTGTTACTGTCCTGTGCACAATGCTGCCTTGCTTGGAGGTTTTCTTCTGGAATTCTGTTGGGTTGGCAGATCAGGTCACCACAGGAAGACAGAAGAAAGGCAGCGTAGGTATAGCGGAAGATGTGATCTTATCCTGGAGTTGTTGATACTGGCTTAGAAATGTGTGGCTTTCTTTGAGACCTGGTTTCCCTCAGAGAACTAGATATTTGATCTTGGCTAAATTTTAACCTACTGTTTTTTCTTTTCAAAAACTGGCTTTCCTGGAAAGCACTCTTGTACTTTATAAATGGCAGAAATAACATCTTGTCAGAAAGATACCTAGCCATTTTTATTAATTGATATTACTCTTTATGGTTTGTTTAGCAGCAATCTTCAGGTTGATCAGCACTGTTTATTGCTTTTTTTTCGTGTGTACTCTGAAAATTAAACAAAGAAATGTTCTTTTTGAAGTGTTTCTAAGAAATGAATGTTCAGTGTGAAAAAGTATAATCTGTTCAAATGCCTGAAGGAATAATTTGTTTCCTCTCTACTAACAATGAGTTCTGTAGCTGTCTTCCTATCTGTCTTGTAGTATAAGCTGCACGTAACTGGATTGGTAGCTGGTACTGAAATTGGGTTGTGTGAGAACAAAGGATGATTGGGACAGAGCACGAGCTAGAAAATGGGATATTATGCTGGAGACTATGTAGCAGAACTTAGTTTCTCAGTGTTGGTGGTGCTGACTTACCCTAAAACGTGCATGTTCTGTTGCTATTCTGCTAGTCATTTGAATTTCAGAAGGGAGGAAGCACAATTAAATGCATTTGATAGGCCTGTGTCTTAAGAAGATATGGATGCTCAGTACTATTCAGAAAATATTTTGGTTTCGATTCTGTGGTCACATCTCAGGTTTGATTTAGGTAGCTAAACTACTCCCTTTAAGGCACACAACATGAAATTTCCAGTGTGTTGTGAGATTTAAGATTACTTTGCATGAATGTCAACTTGTCAGTTTAGAGGTTGAATACCGACTGTATCTGATGTGTTTCCTCTTTCAGGAAGAAAAAAGTATAAGATGGGCATCAAGATGGGATTATATTTTGGAATCCATGCCTCACACTCACATTCAGTGGTTCAGGTGAGAAGAAAGTTTATCTTCAAGTGTACTGTACTGTGTTGGGTTTGTGTGGTGGGGTTTTGGTAGTGGGGCAGGGTCGGTAGGGGTAACTCCGGTGAGAAGCTGCTAGAAGCTTCCCTAGCTCTACATTGACCCCACCACTGGCCAAGGCTGAGCCAGTCTGCAGATTCACAGTGGAGTGGGTATCCACCTGCAGCCCGTGCAGGTTCACAGTGGAGTGGGTGGCTGTGCCCAAAGAGGGCTGTGACCCTGTGGGAAGTCTGTGCTGGAGCAACCTGTTCCTGAAGGACTTTACCCAATGGAAGGGACCCATGCTGGAGCAGTTTGGGAAAAACTGCAGCCCATGGGAAGGACTTGTGTTGGGAGAAGATTGTGGAGGATTGTCTCCCATGGGAGGGACTCTACACTGGAGGAGGAAAAGTGTGAGGAGTCCTCTCCCTGAGGAGGAAGGAGTGACAGAGACAACATGTGATGAACTGAGCACAACCCCCCATTCCCTGTCCCCCTGTGCTGCTGGGTGAGAGGAGACAGAGCAGATTTGAGCCTGGGAAGAAAGGAGAGGTCCAGGGAAGGATGTTTTTAAGATTCGGTTTTATTTCTCATTGTCCTACTCGTGATTTGATTAATACCAAATTAAATGGATTTTTTTTTCCCCAAGTGGAGTGTGTTCTGCCAGTGACTAATTGGTGAGTGATCCCTTCCTGTCCCTGTCTTGACCCATGAGCTCTTTGTTTTATTGTCATCTCCCTGTCCCACCAGATGCTTAGTTAACTGGTGCTTAGTTGCGAGCTGGGCCTAAACCACAACAGGTACTCGAGTGTTTACAGTTAAATTTGAGTGATGTCCTTTTTTTTTTTTTTTTTTTTTCAGTATTATGAATTCCTTGGTGATTGTCCTCTTTCTGTCTGGAATGGTAGCTATGATCATGTTGAGGACACTGCATAAAGACATTGCAAGATATAATCAGATGGATTCCACTGTAAGTTTAAAACGTACCTCCTAAAGCTTATTTAGAATGTCATTTTTTCAGCTGAATGTATTTCTGTAACAGGCTGGTTAAATGGCCACCTGCTGTATTAAAATAGCTGCATTTCCCTTACAGGAAGATGCTCAAGAAGAATTTGGCTGGAAACTGGTTCATGGTGATATTTTCAGGCCCCCAAGGAAAGGAATGCTGTTGTCTGTTTTCCTAGGCTCTGGCACGCAGATATTAATAATGACTTTTGTTACCCTATGTAAGTAATAAAGTGAGGAGGAATTAGTTCTAAGTACCGATGACTTTTTCACTGCTAATTGCATGGTGTGAGTAAAATAGCAGTATAGGTTTTGCCTGGAAATTTTTTTAAAAGTCTTAAGTTTAGAAACAGCTGAGCTGATATAGTAGCCGTGCAACCTGGTATACACCGATTTTAAGATAATTGATGTACTCACTTGAAGTCAAATGGATAGTTATGTTCTAAAATTATGTTTCTGCTTCATAGTTTTTGCTTGCCTGGGATTTCTGTCACCCGCTAACCGGGGAGCTCTAATGACCTGTGCTGTAGTTTTGTGGGTACTGCTTGGAACTCCAGCCGGTTACGTTGCTGCCAGGTTCTACAAATGTGAGTAGAAGTTATTTAACATGACAAGGCTTAAGTTCATTAAAGTAAATTATCATCACAGAACTGATTTTTATTTTCTAGTGCTGTTTGTAGTTTCCCTGAGGGCAAGCTGGAGAAACCTACTTACTTTAACAACAGAAAACATGTAGAACACTGAGGTGTTTACATTGGTCTTGATGTGATCATGCTTAGAGACCCTGAATTGCTCTTGCTATGGTGTATTTATGGAATTGGAAAGCAAATTCCATTTTACTAGTACTAAGCTTATTGCATCAGACAGTTTTGTACTTTTGTACTTTGTTTCCTACAGTTGTGGGGGCAGGGCAGTATTAACTTGCATGTAGTTTTAGCCATCAATGTGTCTTGGTAAAATGTTTTTTGTTTTTATCCCCATTCCTCCTCCCCACCCCCAAATCATGAACCTCTGTTCTTGTGTGCCTGAGATTTGTCACCTCTTTTCAGGTAGTTTCTATGCCTTTGGGAGAATAGTGCTTAGCAGACTATGGCAGGGGCACAGGGGGAAGGATTATGAGGTGTTTGTAGTTGTAGAAATCAACCCAGTGGTGTTTGGGCACCTGACAGCAGTGAGTTGGTACCATTTCCCTTCAGTGCGCTAGCTGTTGCTGTTGCTCTGAGGCCTGCCTGCCAACCCCAAGTGGTTTGCCCCTGGGCCTTCTGGTGTATTTTGAGGTGAAGTGTGCCATTCTGGTGGAGCTTGCTTTAGTGACCTTAGTCAGGGTGAAGGGCTCTTTATGACTGAACCAGCTGGATGTTTTTTGACAACTGTAGTTCTGAACATAGACGGCTGGAGGAGGAGTTTATTTCTGAACTTCAGCCTGGCAGGAGCCCTTGGGGCTCTCTTCTAACCATTTTGTAATTCTCCCATGGGGTGAACCACTGGGGAAAGAGGGTTTATATTTTGTAAGGAGTTTTTCCACAGTGGTAAGGATGTGACAATGAATTATTCCTAATCTTCAAGCCTGTTGGACTTAAATGGAAAGAGACATTAGGACTAAGAGCATAATTGAGAACAGAATTATTTGTTCTATCGTGCTGTATATTGTGTGTTTTGAAGGCTATTTTTAAGTGTATTGATGGTTGAATCCTGTGTCTTTGGTAGAGATGTAGCTAATGATAATTACATTTCATGTTATACTCACTGGGAACCATTTAGCTGATACTTGAATATTGTGTTTAGCTACTAAGCCAGTGACTGACTGATCCAGAGATTATATTGCTGCATAAAACGAGGTGGTCCATGCCCTGTTCAAAGCGTGTAAACATGAATGTTTCTACTTACACTATACAAATAAAGTGATATGAGACATAAAACAAAATGCAGCTGAAACAGATACCAGTATTAAAACCGGTTTGTTTTTTTTTCTCCAACATTGCATTTTAAAAAATGAAAACCAAGTTGAAATTAAATAGTTAATAACCAGTGTCATGTTCTACCAGGATTATTTGAAGAAAGAGAAACTTAATTAAAATCACTCTACCCATAACCGCTTCTGAGGGGAAGAAGCATGTCATTATGGCAGTGCTCAGATGAAGTTGTCAGCTTCACTGACATCCACAAGATATCTTCACTTGAAAGTATGCTGACTAGAATTCTTATCAGCACAGTGCAAATTCGTATTTTCTTAATGAAGCTATCTTTGGTCTTTTGGTGTCACCACCACTTAACTGCAGTTAGGACATCTGTCCTTCTTGTAGGCGTGGTAGTCCTGACTTCCTTCTAAGATCTGTAGACAAGAATTACTTGAAGAAAACTGTTCAGCTTGCCTTTCACAATTTTCAAACTCAAAAATTTGTCTAATTTTTCCTACTGAAACCTGCAGTCAAAATACTAGAAAGCTTAAACTTCTTAATCACTCCAGGGCTAAACTGGAGTTTTAACTGGAGTGAAGCAAATCTACTTCCTCTTTTTAGTAGATGAGGTTGTCAGAGACACAGTTTATTTAGTTGGGTAGTTTTCCTGACCTTGGTCTGGGGCTTTGCTTTGCTTTGAAGCTCTGATTAAGCAATATGATGAGGGAATTCAGTTTTATTGCTGAAGATTTAGTCTACTAACGTGGGCATGATAGCACATTATTTGAGTATTTGCAAGCAAAGTATGACAGGTAAATGGACTGGAAAATTAATAGTTGTGAGCTTAATGCATGTTTTAATGACTGTCAAATGTTTTAATACAGCGTTTGGAGGAGAGAAATGGAAAACAAATGTCCTGCTGACATCATTCCTTTGTCCTGGGTAAGTTTTGAGTATCACCGTGATTAAAAGAATTAAATTGCTTCTCTGACATGCATAACTAATATTCAGCTACACAACTAAATCTTATTACATCATCCCTTCATTCCAGAGGCTATAAGAACATCTCAGCACTTTTGCACTTTTGACAAAGATAGATATGTTAATGGCCTATCATCCTTAGGTATTTGTTTTAGTCAGCATTTGTTTACTCTCGCCACATGAAAAGGTTGATTAAGAGAGAGCATTATGATAGTAGTAAGTTTTAGACAGGCACATTTTTTCATTGCTTCCTTTTACTCTCTAGGCTGTTTCTCTGACCACGCTGTAGTTGGTCTTACATAGTGTCATATACTGTATAAGCACTGTGATAAATTTCTGTACCTAATCACAGCAAGTGGTCTTACCCTGAAGTGTAGTTAAGACAAGCATATATTTGAAGTTGCTTAGTTGGTACGTCAGCTCCTGCTGGAGTTCAATCCCACTAGATTAACAAAGGATTGCTTGTGTCACCTCTGCATTTTGATATTTTGTGTGTCGCTGGGTTTTGATGAGTTTTAGACTGAAATCTTAATGCAGTGGTATTGTTTTGTTAAAGTTATTAAATATTGAGGAGTATTTCTATGCTTTTAAGTGTGTTATGTATTTTTCAGAATTGTATTTGCAGATTTTTTCATCATGAACCTCATTCTGTGGGGAGAAGGCTCTTCAGCAGCTATTCCATTCGGCACCTTGGTTGCCATTTTGGCGCTCTGGTTTTGCATATCTGTACCACTGACTTTCATTGGTGCCTATTTTGGGTTTAAGAAAAACGTAAGTGTTCTTGAGAAATGGTCTGGTAAGTGTGTGCCTAGACGTGGAAGCACGGGTACCTTGTTGTCCCTGAGTGAGCTAGCACTGAGGCTGGCTGCATTGTCCATTCCAGGCCTCGTCACTTCCTCCAGAGCTGCCTCAGACACCCAGTCTTGGGATTCCAGCATTTGGATATCCAGTTGTGTGGTGGTGGTGGTGATATTTTTCTGCAATGATTAGGATTATAATTTTGTTTTTCTGAGTGACTGCTCAGATAAAGCAGTAATTTGGATGTTTTTGGTTTAGTTAGCATCTCTTTCATTACTGAAAAAATTAGTTGACCCAGCCAAGCATAAGAGAAATCAATTTGTGCATTTCTGGTTTTCCCCCATGTTTTTGATTCCTGTCTATGCTGATTCCCCTATGCTGAGGCTATTTTGTGGTGAAATTGCTACAGTTCTTGTGAAACCTCTTTGCATAAATGTCCTCTACGTGGTTATCACTGCTTGACAGACTTTTGTTGGGATTTACTCCTAAACTGATCAATTTTACTTCTTTATGTGAGGACTTTTTGTGACACAGGCAACCATACCTTCTTAAATAATAAAATCAGTTCTTCTCTTTTTGCTTAAAAAGTGATTTACTGTGCCCCACAAAGATCTAAAAATTCAGTTTTGTCATTTTTCCTCTACAGGAAGCCAGAGTTTCAGCTCTCTGTAGCTTTCATGGAATACCTTCAGAGAACATTTCAGTATCTTAGAAGGCACTTTTTAAGTCAATTGTAGTTACCCTGTTTTTCTGAACCAGAATTCAGTGGGTTTTTTTCTGATAACCATGGTGAAATTCCAGCAAACCCACCTGCATTGCACAGAGTCCGTTTCCTTAAGAAAAGAGGATTTGATCAACTATAAAGCAACATGACGGGTGTCACAAATACATTAAAATGAACTCAGAGAGCAAGTACCTACCAAGTATCTGTTGATGCTGTTGATGTGATCTTTATGAAAGGGAAAGGTGGCAGAGCATGCATTTATCTGTCTTGAATTTTTTCTCCCATCATGCAGATCGATGCATGCATCTTAAATTAGGATTTAATTGCCATATTGAATCCTCTCTGTAAGTTTACCCCAATGTGATTCTTGGAATAAATCCTAAAAAAACAACATACAGGGATTTTTAGAAGAAGAAAACGAGTCTGCGCCACCACTACCTCACAGCTGAAAAAAAAACAGCTCAGGCTCTGTAACAAATCATAGCTAGGCAACCATAAAAAGGGAAGTCCAAAATATCTGTTGCTGTGTTTTCAGTCAGAGCTGCCTTTCAGCTTGTTTGCCTAGCAAATGTTGGTAGCTATGCTCATAGCAACACCAGCTAGCCGTAGTAGTGGTAGCTGGGTATGCACATGCCCAAAACAAGCTGCAGGTATTTGCCAGCACTCGTTTCAAACAGAAAGCCAAACGGCAGTGCTGGAGTTGGACATGTTACTGACTTAGCGATTTCTCCTTTTCCCTTAAAGGCGATTGAACACCCCGTTCGCACGAACCAAATCCCCCGTCAGATCCCTGAGCAGTCCTTCTATACAAAGCCATTGCCTGGGATTGTCATGGGAGGGATCCTGCCTTTTGGGTGCATCTTCATACAGTTGTTCTTTATTCTCAATAGTATTTGGTAAGTTAACCATGGTCTGTTGGAGTTTTCTCTGTCACAAAAGGTGGTAATTCCTTTGTGAAACATTTCCTTAAAGATGCCTGCACTGATTTTTGGTGATGGAGGGTTACCAGAATACTGGTTTAATAAAAATGTTAATGTTAACATCTTTTTAACATGTTGTCACTGAGAAGATACTCGGTGCCAGTTTTGCTTGTTGAGGTGTGTAGAGCAGTGGCTGTGACATGCTTAGCAGTTTACAGCTGATTTAGGATACTCACTTAGCTAGTTTTCTCATGCTACCCCTCCGACTGTGTGTGGAAGTGGCTCTGAAGCTGACACAAGGCACATAACTTCAGAGTACTAAGGATATTAAAATTGACTGGAGGGTTTTTTATACTTGTTGGGCTAGAAAAGTATTACTGCTCCTGGGGGAGAAAAAAAGATAAAACCAAAACCACACCAACCAAATTTAGTTTTTGCACCAGAAAATAATTCTTTTCAAATCTAAAGCTCCAGAGACTGGTGCAGTGTAAGTGAACTCTGATGGGAGCTTGTAGCACACTGACAAACTAATCTACTGTGAGGGATTTGTCTTCCTCTGGCACAATTTAGTTACTGGTTCTTGTTAAACTGTTTCTGAACCTTGAATAGGTGCCTTTACCCAACATAGACAGCTACAGCATTTGACATTTCTTGATATTTTGCAGCTCTGCCTCTTTGATTGAAATGTGAGGTGAAATCCAGGATCTGCTGAAGTCAGTGGAAGAGGTCACGCTGACTTCACTAGAACTGTAATTTCACTCGTTATGTCCAGTCAGTTCTTTCAAGCCAGGACCATGCCTTGGGCTTTGCTTCCTCACTCTTTTCAGACTGAGTTGCCAAGGCTTCTGTTCTGCAGTTAGAAAACAAATCAGCCAGCTGTAGGGCCATGCAATGGCCAGTACCTCA
>NW_008612814.1:23038-44359 GCF_000691845.1 Merops nubicus
GGGGAATACTTCAGGTGAGGGTGATATTACTGCATATGAAGAAATAGTATTAACACAGTGTCCCTTTTAATTTATTTTCTTTTTACACTCCTTTTTCTAGGTCTCACCAGATGTATTACATGTTTGGCTTCCTGTTTCTGGTATTCATTATTTTGGTAATTACATGTTCTGAGGCCACAATATTGCTCTGCTACTTCCATCTATGTGCAGAGGTAAAAAAAATTCCTCAGTATTCATACTCAGTGTTGTTTTAATGATGCTTCCAAAAAGTTTTAAGGTTTTTGTAATTGGAAATAAGTATTCCAGTATCCAGTGCAAGCACCATTGCTAGATGTCCTTAAACCCTGTCTTCAAAAAGTGAAGCAGACTACCTTTGCCAAACTTGTAAGAAACCTTAAAACACTGCACTGAGTACTGCTAGGTCGAGTGTCTCATCTTTAGAGTCTAACTCTGTTTTCTGAAGGCACTGAACTAATCCATTAACTTTGTTCAAAGTGCATTTTGGACATGCCTGACCTTGAGGGGGCGGGGAGGGGAAACTGCAAAAAAAAAGTATCCATGGCTGGCAATAGTAGGTCTGGCTTATTTGGATTTTTAGATTTTTTGCTTATTTGATACTGATCTTTAGGCTTCTGACCTCTAATTGTGAATGGTGTGGTTAAAGCAGTATTGATTATATGTAGTTCTTTCTCCAGAAGATAGCTCGCTTTGGGTGAAGTGATAAGAGCAGCAGTAGCTCTGCATTCAGCAGTAGGGTCGGGGTGTTGGAGGTGTGTGGGATATGAGCTCAAAGGCTGTTTTGTTGTGTTTTCTCCCCCCTCCAGGACTACCACTGGCAGTGGCGCTCATTTCTCACGAGTGGCTTCACGGCGGTTTATTTCCTTATATACGCCATACACTATTTTTTTTCCAAACTGCAAATCACAGGAACAGCTAGCACCATTTTATACTTTGGTTATACCATGATTATGGTTTTGATCTTCTTCCTTTTCACAGGTGAGTAAGTTTTGAGTCTAACTTTAGCTTTGCACAGTAGAATATTTGGCACAACTTATCTTGATACGGGATTATAAATTTATATGTCTTGGATATTTTTTTTCCCCCAAGTAGTTGTGTAGCATTTTGCAATTCGGTGATCACAAATTTCAGTGAAAGAGATTAAGTGAAGATAAGGCAAAATGGCGAATTTGAGAGGTGGCCTATAATTAGGTCTTTAAATATGACACTGTTAAATGTGATAAATACTTCTCCAGATTTCATTCCCATGTTAGTCATGCGATAAATTCAATTTTTAAAATTAGCTACTTCAAATCACACATAATCAAGTACTGAGTATCAATTAAGTTAAAAATTGCAGCTTTCTGTGGAAAAGGAGGAAGGAAGAGAGCGGAGTAAAAGTTGACAGAAAATACTTTTTTTAAAAAAATTTATTTGCTGTCCTGGAATTTCTTTACCTTCATTCCCAATTGCATTGAAGTGGCGCAGGAAGCAGACAGAATTTCTTAACTATTTTTTGATGCAGTCTTGCCAGAGCCTTGTCATCTTTGTGAGCTTCTGGAAAAGCACCTGTCCTAGGTGCAGCTTCAGTGCTAGGAGGGAATCTTCAGTTAGACACACACACGCAACCCTTGTTTGGGTTGGAGGAATGGTGGCGAAGGTGCAAGAATGCTCCTTTCAAACACTCATTCAGGAGGGCAGAAACTACCAATTCCTCAAAAATCTTAAAAATACTAAATTCTTTTCCAGCAGAATATAATCTGTCTTTGTGGACTCTACAGAGCAATATTTTTGTAACAGTTTTGAACTGAAAGTGCTCTAAATCATTTCAAGCTTCATGATTATGATGAAGTTTAATGATTACTAAAGGCTTTGACTTTTATTTATGTATACAGCTATACAGGCTAAATTTGGAGGCCTCCTAGAACACAAATGGCTTTTCATCAGAGCTTTTAATACAGATCTCACTATAACTATAAGGAGTATTTTCGTTTCCACTTAACATAGGAGAATAAAAAGAAAAAAATTTAGTGGGGAAAAAAACCCTGACAATTAAGAATGGTGTTCATTTTAAGCATAACAGTGTTAATTTCAAAGGCATCACCACATCAACTTAGGAAATATTGAAGCTGTTTGTGCACCATGACTGAATGCAGATGATGATGAACAGGAGCAAGAGCCTGCAAGGAGTTTCTTGGGTCATTGCCTGTTAAAAGGAGAGAATGGGACTTAAGTAGGTTATATAATCACTTTGAAAAAAGATCAAGCTGTGTTCCAAAAGTGGTTAGTTTTACCTTCCATCCTTCTTTTCAAGTCAGTCTAATGTGTTTTGGCATGGCTTGCAGATACTGTGTAATTTACACATCATCAACACTTTATTTTGTGTACTGGTTAGGCAGTCACACTGAATGGGTAGATCAGTGATTCTGCCTCTCTTTATCACTCTTATTTCTCACCCTGCCTTCTTCTTAACCTTTATTTCTGATCTGAGTTTGCTAATCTGTTGAATTGAGGAACTCAAGAATGCAGGATTGCTCAACTAGAGATGAATGTGTATGTCTGTAAGCAGTTTTAAATGCAGTGCAAACGTACAAAGTAGCATGAAGAAATGATTAGGCCTCACATAAGTGTGAGGTCGATTAGTTTAGTTTCAGTAGCTTTTCCAACAGATACTCAGCATGTCTGCCTTTAATAGCAAACAGCCTTGGCCAGAGCCAGGGTTGTGTTTAGTCGGCTTCCTTTGTTCAGTGTTTTGGTGGGTGCAGTAATTCCGGAGTGCACACATTCCAGATAAAGAGGGTTTCCACTGTATTTTCTGTGCGGAGGCTCAGCTTAGCTGAGGTACCTGTATCATTTTCCTCTTTTGCCTGTACTCCTTCAAGTCAGCCATGTCACGTGACGTTGTCCGGAGGCATCAAGACGTGTCCATCCCCCTTTTCCTCTGCTCACTCACACCTTCTCTTTCCATTGACCAGCTGGCTGTGCAGCACCTGCCAGCAGATCTGGGGAGTCCTTTTCAGGGCAGGTTCAGGAGAAGGGGTGTTTTACTCTTAGAACCCTTTGGATGCTTTCTGCGTGTGATAGTCATTTGTATGTAACTGGGACAATGGAGGTGCAAGCTCTGCTGTTCAACTTGAACTAAGCTTTCAGAGTTTGTGTGCTTTTGGGTTTTGAAATGTTCAGTTTCTATATTGAAATTTGGGGAGAATACATGTGAAGAAACAGAAGATTGAAACATTGTGTGCTCAACAATTTTTTTATAATCTATTTTGCACAAGATTAAGTGCAAATTATCCTTTAAATTGAGGGAATAGTCCTCTTTCTTAAGACTGAAGAATAATTTTTGTCCATTTTAAGTTTCTATGCGTTCAAAGGTGGATATGTTCAGTTCTCTGAGGTTTACTGAAGTACTTTGAGATAAGGTTTTTACAGAAAAATTTAGAGGCAAGGTAGAGGGGCAGGCAGTCTCTTTAATGAAAAAGCATGTTAGCAGTGTAACAAAAGCTGCTCCTAAAGGCAACTGACTTCCTGTGTCAGGATGATAAAGAAGCTAAAAGGAGAAAATCATAATTGTTGTATCAAAACTGTTCTGCTGCTGCTTACTCATCTGTTAAAAATGGTCAGTATGAGGAAGGGCTTTGACGGTGCCCTGCTGCTCTGTCAGTGTAACACATGCTCCAGGCACTTGCATCCATCCTCCATTCCAGGTCATTGCTCAGGCTCAGCGGGTGAAGCGCCGGGAGCTACGTGACAAATCTCTGATTCGCAGCTGGGGCCACAGCTACGTATCATACCCAATGAGTCAGTTAAACATCAGTGGCTTAGCAAGCGTGAAGGGAAAAAGGGGAAAAAAAAATTGCTGTGATATCATTCATGGTTCCTTCCAAGCTTGTGTGGTGAATGAGTTAGTGCACACAACTTCTGTTGTGCCTCTTATCAGATCTAAAATAAGGGCCTTTCTTTTTGTTTGTTTAAAGAACTTCCTTGACTCTTGCATAAGTTGAGGCTGTGATTTTAGAAGAGATACTCAGGCAAGAATCAGATAATCTTCAGGGCGTCTTTCCTGCCCCAGTTTTTTGTGTGAAATGAAGGTTCCAGTAACAGGTGCTCTGAGCTACTCTTGGGCCCATTACCGTTCTGACTGAAGCTGCATTTTGAAGTCATACAGTTAGATGAACAAAACCCAACTGTATTAACTACTTAGCATTCAAAGGAATATTTTTTGTTAAAAACTGCTTTTGGAGTTTCACAAAGAGAAGGACTAGAGCTATTTTTTGTCAGGTAAAGTTTCGAAGTTATCGGGGAAACTGTCTTTGTCCTTAAATTTCAGTTCAAGTTTGCTTATACCTTGTAATTGCCTTAATTATTTCAGAAGCTGCCTTTTTTTTTGAGGCATGTAACACACATGTTCAATAGGAAGTACAAGTTGTGTAGTAACTACACTGTGGTTTGAAATTTGTATGAACTCTATTTACACAGAAATAAAGGTAGTTCTCTAATTTTCCAAGACCTTAAAGTATAAGTAAGAAATGGAAACTCCTTGTGATGCTGTCCTCATCACTGGTTATGTAATATAACAACACTCTGACCAGCTAAGCAGGTCATGTAAAGCGTGTGTGAGTGGTCACTGGAGGAGGGAGACAGAGCAGTGGGAAGGAGTTGGACTGGCGAGTGGTGAAACAAATGTGAACAAAACTGAACAAAGCACAAACATGTAAGAAGAAAAATAACACAGAAAAATCTGAAAATAAGTCTTCCAAATGATCAGCTCCATGATGATGAAAATAATTGGGTGTTTTATATAGTAGTCAATGCCTATACAGACCAGGTATTGTCTGCAGCTTTCCCTTGTCTGATCTGATGGATGTACCGATACCTGAAGGCTGCAGGTTGCATAGACACGTGTCCCCATTGATGAACTACAGGCAGAATTTGTCTCTTGTGTCAGTTCTAACGTTTTGATTTTTTTTTTCCTTAGGGACAATTGGATTCTTTGCATGCTTTTGGTTTGTAACCAAAATATACAGCGTGGTAAAAGTTGACTGAAGAAACCGGTGTAAAGAATTAACACAGAAGAGGTTTAATCTTCATTAATATAACTTAAAGACCTTGTCTAGTCGATGAACTTGAGCTTTATCAGAAGTGTTGGCTTCCTGTTCTTTGAGAATGATACTGAGTATGCAGCTGCCGAAACAATTTTTCCACTAACACGTTTGTATTGTGACTTAACAACCTGGTTCCATTCAGATGTTAATGAAGGTCAGAGTTACAATATTTATGCATTTGTAAATACAACTATACTTCAAAGAAATGTTAAATTCTAATGGCAGAGTAGAAGTGGCTGTATTACATGACTTAATGATACTTCTGATCAAAGTACAACTGTAAATAGGTTTTTCTAGCTTGGTAGTTGGGATGAATTATTTTTCTTTGAGGGAAATGAGAACTTTTTATTATGCTAACTTTGAAGGATGACTCTTAAGAAGTGTTGCTTTTAGTTCAGATGTGATTTTTTTTTACTGGTGTTATGTCCATAAATATTCTGATTTCTGTGACTTCATTAGTTTCAGTGTTCTTGGCCTTTTAAACTATGTGCCTCTGAGTCCTTGAATTTATAAATTCATAATCTAATAAATATTGTAAAAATGTCTTCAGTGGCTTATTACATATTATAAGTTCACAAAATATGTAAATACAATTATATTGAAGATGGATGCTTAAAGATTGCACAGAGTATTTTATGGCATTTTTCTATGGTTCAACATATATTGACACCCCCTTAGATCTGCAGGAAATGTTATTTGTGCTGCGTGGCTGTAGCAGGGAAATGTGTCTGTGGCGCTTGGGAATGAAATTACACAGGCATTTAACACCCCCACTCACAGCATTGACCCAGCCCCTAGCCCAGGCATGTTCTCAGCCTGCTGTGGAGCTGTCAGTGTGTTGAGAAGATCTTACAGTGCATGAGTCAGCACTGCTGAGCTTGCTCGTAAAGGATCTCGAAGATGCCTTTTCTATAGGGCAACTAGTGCAGGTTGTACTTAATGTAGGTTAAAAAATAAAATAATTACTATTTTTGCCTTATATTAAGAGATTAAGGTAAATTTTTGGATGCCTAGCATTAAACCTATATTTGATTTTTTTTAAAAAGGAGTATTTTGCTCATATCTTATTTGGTAATTTTAGACTCATGACACAATTTTGGCTTTTGGCATGTTTTCACAAGCCTGATAAAATTTTATTTCAAATTAAATTTCATGTACCAATTGCCTTTCATAAGGTTGGGTTTTTTTATTCTGACCAATTTACTTTATAAAAGACCTTAACTCAATGATGCTTGAATACTGAACCCAATAAAGATACCTTTGGTTAAGGTAACTTGTCATTATTAACCTCCCAAAAGTCGTCATGTAAAAAGGCTTCAGGTGCCGTTTGAGCTGCGGCCCTGCCCAGATGCACCCGGGGCTCTGGGGCTCCGCCTGTCCCCAGCCCCAGCGCTGTTCGGTGTCGTGAGGGCCGTGTTCCTGTGCCCCGCCCCACGTGCAGTCGCTAGGAGAGGCTGATCTCAGGTCAGTCTCCCCTGGCTCGGGTTCCAAACAGGCGAAGGGCGAGCGTGGCAGGCAGTGCGGTGAGCTGTGCAGTGACTCCTGATTTAAAGAGTGAACTTGAGATCTTTTAACATCCCTGGCTTTGTGATCCCCTGCTGCAAGTGTAGTCACCGCTCGGCATCACCGGTAGTAATGAGGCAAATGGGAACTCTGGGTTTGAGAAACAGGAATCGGTTGCCTGTTGTTAAACCAGGAATAGAAGAGAATTGCAGTGACACAAAACCAGGTGTTTGTGATGTATTTAGAGTTGCTGTTTAAAAATCAGAGTAGCAGAAGTGAGAAGTGGCCACTACAGTAGGTATGTATATGGGTTTGAAACTGATGGGTGTATTTCCCTGTTTGGTTGGTTGGGTTTTTTATATGGACTAGCTGACAAGTCCTGGCAGCTTCTCAAGTATCTTTTCACCTTTAAAGGTGGTTTGTGAAGTGTGTTGTTTCCTTCTGGAATCAACCCTACTGCATACACAGTTTCTCAAGCAGCCTTGACTTGTCATAACTGCAGCTGGTCTGGAATTTGAAATGGGTTTCAGTGTGCAGTACTTGAGACAACCCAGAAAGGTGAATACATCACAGATTTCACAGAAGAGCTATTCCAAAGTTGAAACCTGTTCTTGCCTCTGATAATTTTAAAAGCTTTTCTGGCATGTGTTGGGGAATCCAAATGTTCCTCTATGTACCTTACCTGTTCTTCAGATCATCTTGGGAGGCCTGGGCTTTTTGTCTAAACTTTCAAAATACTGGTTTCCTCCAAAATCTTTCTATACTATAAGACAGATTCTTAAAATGCATGTATTGCACAGGTACCTGAGAAAATGGAAATTAATAGAGAGATTAAGAGATTGGGGCAAATTGCTGAGCTGCACAAAGCAAGTTTAGACAAAATACTTCAGACCGGTGTCAATTTCTTGGTGGCTGGTAAACAATGGTTCTTCAGAGCCTGAAAAAAGTGACCATTGTCACCAAATTTAGTCTGAAAGTAATCCTGCAGTCCAAATTGTGTTTTGAAAACATGGTATGGGAGTTAGTGGTTTAGTTTTCATCCTCTGAGAAGAAATTAGAAAAGGAGCTTGCCATAAAGCTGCATCTCGTGGGAAGCTGCCTGGTCTGTCTCTGGCCTGGGAGCTTCACTTCTCACTGGAACGCTTGGCTGTGTCTGACCAGCTGGAAGGGCTCCTGGGCTTCTGCTGTCACGCAGGTCCTGCGTGCCCTCAGCTGCTCTGCTGATGTGCAGCCGTCCCACAAATAGCAGCCGGCTGACTGGCCGTGGGCACTGCAACATCTTCGTGGGGTTTGTGCCGTTCTCAGGCGCGAGGCAGCGAGGGGTGGCAGGTACAGGTGTGGTGCAGCTGTAGCACCAAGCAGAAGGGAGCAGACAGCACTGGGGAAGCTGCAGGAGTACCTCCATGTTTCTATAATGCCACTTGCTGTCCTTTTGGGGCTTGGGACATTGAGAGTGATGTGTCACACAGAGGTCCATCAGCAACTGTGGAGGGAGGAGGAAGCCTGTCCTCTGTGGGATGGTGAGAAGGGGCAGCTGAGCTGTCTGGTTGTTGGATGCTGAGGTGGAAGGTTTCTCTGTGATGGCCTAAAAAATATGTTAAGTGGGTACTTTAGTCCTGTCATGGGTGGTACCTGTATTTTCTTCAGGAAAAGTCTGGAAGAGAAGTGAGGAAGAGAGGTCAGAACAGAATGGGAAGTCAGAGAGAGTAGTTAACTGCTTGTCAATCAGATATGCTAGAAGAATGAAACCAGTCACGTTTGGGTGATGGCACATTCTTGCCACCTCACAGGATTCCAGCACTTTCAATGAAAACTCCTAATTCTTCTTTTCTCTCGGAGGTATTTTAGCATCACCTGCTGGCCACAGCATGTACCAGCGTACCGAGTGCAGGAGCAGAGTGGAGGGGGTGATAGGAAGGTTTCACCAAAGTACTTTACTGGAATGGCTCATCTTTGACATTGTATAGAACTGCAGAATGCTTTGGGTTGGAAGGGATCTCTAAAGGTCATCTTGTCCAACCCCCCTGCAGTAAGCAAGGATGTCCCCAACTAGATCAGGTTGCCCAGAGCCACATCACGCCTGACTGAATGTCTGCAGGGATAAGGCCTCCACTGCCTCTCCGGGCAGCCTGTTCCAGTGTTTCACCAGTCATAGTAAGGAACTTCTTCCTAATGTTTAGTCTAAATCTACCTGCCTTGAGTTCAGAACCATTGCCCCTTGTCCTCTCACTATGTGCCCTTAAACACAGTCCCTCCCCAGCTTTCTTGTAGGCCCCCCTAAGATACTGGAAGGCCACAATAAGGTCACCTCGGAGCCTTCTCTTCTCCAGACTGAACAGCCCCAACTCTCTCAGTCTGTCCTCGTAGGAGAGCTGCTCCAGCCCTTGGATCATTCTCGTGGCCCTTCTCTGGACACGCTCCAGCAGCTCCACGTCCCTCTTGTAATGGGGGCTCCAGAACTGGATGCAGTACTCCAGGTGGGGCTTCCCCAGAACAGAGTAGAGGGGGAGAATCACCTCCCTCGACCTGCTGGCCACACTTCTCTTGATGCAGCCCAGGATCTGGTTGGCTTTCTGGGCTGTGAGCACACACTGATGGCTCATGTCCAGCTTTTCATCCACCAGTGGCCCCAAGTCCTTTTCCACAGGGCTGCTCTCCAACACATCATCCCCCAGCCTGGACTGATAATGAGGAGTGCCCCTACACAGCTGCAGGACCTTGCACTTGGCTTTGTCGAACCTCAAGAGCTTCACATCTCATCTTACCTTTAAATATGTCTGCTCATTTCAAAGTTGCTGGAAATAGGCAGCCAAAATTCAAGGCAAGTAACAATAAGTATACAAATAATTTATCAGTGTGCTAAGAACATGTCTCCTGTGTCTAGTGTGGGCACAGGGCTGGCAAGAGTCCTCTAGAACTCACTGTATTTCAGATACTCTGGTTCCTGTTCTTGCTCCAGCACCCACACTCTGCTGCCTTCCAACACTTTCTAAGTTCACTAAAATAGGGGTGCTTCAGAGGAGGCCCCACAGTGTTCTGAAAGGCTGGCCAGCCTGGGTGCTGAGGCCCAAGGCCATGTCCTAGCTTCATACTTTCAATACTGTCAAGACCCCATTTTGCAACATTTACTTGGCTGTGTGGGGTTTTTTTTACGGAGTTTTGAGGGTTTGATTTGGCTGCTGGTTTGTCCTGAGTTTTTTTTTCCACTGCTTTTATCAAGTCAGAAAAACAGTAGATGTATTTCTCATTTTCTTCTTTGTTTTGGGGTAATTATTAAGGTAGAGAAAACATTCTTCCTGCTATTTTTCCCAACTTTCCATGACTGTTGGTTTGTTCACAATTACCTGTTCAGCTGAGGTATGTAAAATCACAGAGTGAACTGACCCGGCTACAGACCACGTGAGGAAAAGGTCGTGCAGGTGGTGACCTCCCAGCGGGGCAGGGACAGGGACAGGGATAGGGACAAGAACTGGGACCGCCCAGCCTCCGCTTCCCCCACCACTGCTGGAGACAAACTTCTGGTTTGGAGGAGGTGAAGGCAGGTGGGCTGTCCTCTGCTCCCACCGCCACCTGCACTAGGGCCGAGTCGCCCTGTGAGACTCCCGAGGCACGCAGTGAGCTGGCCGGGGGGGGGGGGGGGGGGCGTTTCTTGCCGTCTGCGAAGAAGCAGTAGGGTTGTGGCGTTTAAAAAACGTGGGGTGGGGGGCTGCTTTCTCCTTCTGTGGCCCAAGAAGCAGTAGGGTTGTGGCGTTTTTTTCTTTAGTCTTGCTTAGGAGCTACAAAATGGAGCAATCAGGTCAGCTCTTTTTTCCTACTTTTTTTTCTGCAGGTTCCCACAACCTAACCACTCTTCCCCTGGAAACAGCTTGTCTCTGCCATTGCAGCAAAGCTAGTGAGACAGTTGTGAAGAGATGGATGTTTTGTTCTGTGTGCTTTTCCTGCTGTCTCCAGGCTGCAGTGACAGCAGCGGAGCTAAGTCACACCATGATGCATGTTCGGCTGCATGGTGTCGGATCAGTGCAGCCCGAGGCAGGTGGAGGACCAGGCAAAGGGAAGCAGCAGGTGGCCTTAAATTTACTGGTTATCCCAGAAAGCAGGGTGACCATAGTAACTCTGGACAAAAATTGCATAGAGGAAGAAAGAGGCTTCCTTCCCTTTGTGAAGGACAATGTCCGGACCCAGGGGGGCAAAGCCCAAACAAAGAATTGATTAATGTACCAGGAAAATGCTGGTTTATTAAACCCAAGTCTTTTCTGTCAGTCTGTTACCAGTCTCAAGTGAGGGTTTCTGCTGGAAGAGACATCTTGGATCCAGAATAGAATTTCTGAAGAGAGCAGGACAGGCAGACAAATTTAGGCAGATTAGCAACATGACTCTAAATCCCCAGAGATTTTCTTGACCAGTGGATTATTTTAGGGTTAACTTGTCTATCTTTCTATTTTCCACAACAGTTTTATCAACAGAGGTTTGTGGAGACTGTCACTGCAGAGACGGGGACAGAACTTGTAGCCTCAGTATTTGTTTGGAGAGGACACTGTCTCCTGGACCACTCACCCCTGACACCTCGGGGGATTGCTGGTAAAGGCAGATACTCCCTCTTGCACTTTTAATGAACTTTGAACCTCACAGCCTGAGCAAATACAAAGCTACAACACTGCTGGTTCACATACAGTATACAGCAGAAATCCATCTACGTCAGTCCAGTCGTGCCAAAGGAAACACATGGAAGAATAAATTTTAAAAGTTTACATGAGTTAATAAAAGAGCTTTATTTGCTCCAAAGAAAAATCTGAGTTGGCTGGAATGAAAGGGAAGTGAAAGTGGGCTAATATAAACACCTTAAGAAGGTGCAAATTTTAAGTGGTATTAAAATAATTGTATTGGTGCAAAGGATTTATTGAATGTTGGTGGGTTTTGGTGAATTTATTTGGAATATCAAGGAATTATGCATTTCTGGAAATTCATGATGCAGAAGCTGATGTTGAAGAAGTTTGGTTTTGTTAATAGGATTGAAAGCAGGAGCAATAAGAAGAAGAAAATTACTGTCATAGCCTTGCTTGGGCAAGACCACTGTGCAGTGCTGGCCCTGCAGTCACGGGCACGCTGTCACACAACTCTGCTGCCTCCCTGAGTTACGAAGACAGTAAAGAGCCTGAGATCATCCCCTCAGCCCTGCCAATCTCTGTTCTTCTGTGAGGCTGCAATATGATGATGTTTCAGACTTTCAGGACCCTCCTGGCCTTCTCTCTCTTTCAGGCCCTCCTTAGCTGCAACGGCAACAAACTTCCTCCCCCCAGCACCTCCATCAACACAGACAGGGCCTCCCACACTTTGCTGCTCCCTAAAACCCAAACTCCACCGCGCCGGGCTTGATGCTTGTAGTAGGTGTCACATGCAGAAAAACCATCGTTAGTCCTGTCCCACACGACATCCTTGTCTCTAAACTGGAAAGACATGGATTTGAGGGGTAGCCCACTCAGGGGATCAGAAGTTGGCTGGATGGCCACACTCAGCTGTGGTCCCTGGCTTGGTACCTGAGTGGAAACCGGTGAGGAGTGGCGCTCCTCAGGGGCTGCTGTCGGGCCTTGTGCTGTTCAGCAGCTTTGCTGGTGACGTGGACACCAACACGGAGGGTTGACTGCACCCGCAGCAAGTTTAGAACTTTGCTCATTTTTTTCCCATCATTTCACTAACTGCCCTGAGGGAAGTTTTGGGGTTTGTTGTTGGTTTTTTCTTTCCCCTCCCTGTTAGACATCGCTCATTGTCACAAAAACTCTCGGAGCTGCCTTCCACAATTTTGGTTAGAACCTGCAGGTTGTTGTTAATAGTTAACATCTACTGGTCTCTGGAAGCAGCATGGAAGTCTGTAGAAACTGACCATGGATTGGTGTCATCCAGTTACCTTTTGGCGTTTTTGAGAGGCCAGGTATATTCCTGTAGATGAACATCAACAAGGTTTTTACAGGTGGAAAAGACTGAATTCATACTATGGCCACCAAGTGTAGCAGTCTCATTTTCAACTATTCTGTTAAACACTGAGTAACTGAAGTCTACTTGTAAATGTCCCAAAGCCACAAGAGTTAATCAGGCCCACCATCATTATCTGGGAGATGTACAGGTGGCTGTCATGGCAGCCGTCACTCACAGCAGCATGAAGTATAAACCACAGCATTAAGATGGCAAGCAGAAGAGGAAAGCTGGGCTGCAGGATTATCTTGGGTCCTGTCCATACGGAAAACACACATGCCCTTCTTCACAAAATGGCAGGAAAGGAAATCAGTTATTTGGGCAGCAGTTTGTGTTCCCCTGGTGAAACGCTGGAAGTCAGCCTCTTCTCAAAAATACTCCTGCTGGAGGACTTTCCTCTATGCTTTTGGCACACAGATTTCTCTTGGAAATTTATTTCAGGATTTCTGAAGATGACGATCTTTTTTTTTGAAGACTACATGCTTCTGCTATGGATGACACTGGATTTTATATGGTATACATCTAATCACCAAAATTATTTGTAATTTTTACTTTCAGTTTAACTTAGGTTTAATTGTCTCGGTTTAAGCCTCTTGCACTAACACTAAGCTGCTTTTGTTTTTACTTTGGATCCAATAATTTTAATGTTTCCTCCATATGGCAGTGGGTTTTTGAAAGAAAAAACAAGGTCTGAGAAGGAATGATTTGAATGGATTGAAATTAGGAAAGGAAACTAAAAATATAAATAGGAAATACCAGGCTAATGTGACACATACGCACAGAATTCTCACATGATCTAAACATACTCAAAAATTTGAGAAAATTTTTCAGCGCTTCTGTATCTACAGTGGATTTGCTATGGCTTCAGCAGCAGCTGGATAAGCAGCACAGCTCCTCCTCTGGGGTGAATGCCAGAGAACAGCAGTTACAAACTACATTTCAGTGATTCTAAACAATGGCTCACACCTCCTTGTCAAAAGTATTTTTGTCAAGCATAATTGGGCAGGGGGCTTATTCTGTGAGTGTGGTGGACTCTTAGCTCAGGTTCCTTTCTAGCCCATTGGATTATGAGTGCAGGGAGAAACACGGGTGTGCCAACCCGGTGTGGCAGTCTGTAGGTGTATTGGTAAATGTTCTTCCTTTGAGAATATCTAACCATTTAAGCTTTTGTTTTGTTTTGTTTTAAGTTGGTAAAACCAATGTTGCTTTACCTGGAGTCTAGAAGTGGGTCCTCTTCCAGCTGTGGCTGTGTCCTGTGAGGCCAGGCTGGCAGGGCTTTGCTCCCAAATGTGGGACGTACTGTAGACTATATTCCTGTTAGGTCTGCAGGCTGAAACGCTGATGAGACCACCCCAAACTCACTTCATTTCAAACACACTAGTTTAGCCAAGATCTCCTACTTAAACCAGCTGATTTCAGCTGAAGACCTTTGGTAGCCATGGTGTGATCCTTTCTCTCGAGTCACCGGGCAGTCGAGGAGCTCCTGCAGGCAGCACCAGGTCGTTTGTACCCGCAGCTGATGGGAATCCACCTGAAACACTCTCTGCACTGCTTTGGTTAGAGCACGGCTCTCTCTTCCCTGTAAAGACGTGAGGTGCAGAAGGTGGCCAGCTGGCACAGTTCTACATCTGCCAGCATTCCTCTGCTTGCATTTGTAGGTCATTCTCCACTGCTGGGCTCTGAGGTGGGAAGTTTTTCAGTCCTTGGCTGATCCAAAAGTAGCCCAAATTGTTAGAGAACAAGTCTCCTGCCATGTGATAGCCACACAGCAATCGCTGTGAAATGACTGGCGATTCTGCTCTAGGCGATGGCAGAAAATGTCTGTGTGTCATTAAATCGTTGTGACCACCACGGCCTTCAGGCCACGTTAGTCACAAAACCAAAGGTTAAACGTAAAGTATATTTCCAATATACTCCCCTAATGCTGGTCACTGTGAGGCTACTGAGATGTGGGGGCTGTGTGTCCCTGTTGGGCATGATCAACATGGGTGATAATGTCAGCAGACAGGACCTCTGCTCAACTCGGGATCTGAGACCAGCACTAAATTTACACCCGCCTTGTCCACGTGGACACCTCTGGAGAGCTCCTGACTCCATTCTTCTCTGGTGCATGGCACACTGAGCAGAGACGAGTCAGTGAGAGGGCTGCCTGGCATTTTTACCTCTCCAGCTCAATGAAACAAGCACAAAACCCCTTTAGTTTAGGATTAAAACTCAGACACTCATTAAATGTTGCCTCACAGAGAGCTGTGTGGGGAAATTTATGGATAGAATCATTTTGGTTGGAAAAGACCTTTAAGATCATCCAGTCTAACCATTAACCTAAAACTGCCAAGTCACCACTAAACCATGCCCCTCAGCACCAGATCTACATGTCTTGTTCCCACGCTTCTAGCATTGCCTGTGGCTGTTGTGACACAAGTGTTGGATTCATGAATGCTCACCAGCTTTTTTCTAGATATTTTCCCCCTGCTTCATGGTCCTGATTCCCCAGGTCTTTGGCCACAAAACTGCTCTCTTGGAGCTGCACTGAAAGGCTGCCAGAGGTCCTTCTTTTCTTTTACATTGACTCAGCTGACATTTTTTTAGAATATGAAGATTTCCCAGTTCCTGCTGCATTACCCCGGGCATGAGCATCGTTGCCTACAAGTACAATACTTTTCCCTGCACGCCACTCACTCCTGCTCCCAGAGCAATGGCCCTGTGGATGCCTTGTGCAGGCTCCATTTGGTGTGCCCTTCTGCCTTTCACAGTTTCTGGGGTTTCACAAGTTTCTTACAAACCACAGCACTGTAAGTCCAGGGGCTGTACAATGTAGGAAGAGGACCTGAAAACTAAGAGATACAATCAGCTGATGGATACTCCATGGAAGAGAAATCTCCAGCACAGACACACTCCCAGAAGGAGTGTGCTTGACAATTTGCTTGATAAGGAAGAGTCTGAACCTCCATTCAAAAATATCCAAACTCTCCTGTAAAGTATAACAGGGACCCAGACTAGCAACAACAGGATTAAAAGAAAACCAAACCAAACCAACCCCTGAAACTGGGCTAGAAACAATGTCTTAAATATGACTTGTAGTGTAACTGAAATTTGGTACAAACACATTCCACCTTGGAAAAAAAATGGTTCTGTTCTACCTACCTTTCAGTAAATAACATACAATTGTATTTTTTCAACACAGCTTTTTTCTTTTCATGTTGGTACTTCACTACTGAAATTTTACTTTGCCTACTAGTTCACTTGAACACAAGTGTCAGGCAGAGTTCAGCTCTCTGTAATACAGAGCGAGCTTTAAAGACAGGGCTCCATGGCAGGCACACAAGCCCAAGGGTTTCTGCCTTTTGAACAAACCCACTCCCCTACCCCCATTTCCCTGCCCCCTCCAGCCAGTAAACAGCTTATGGCTGCAGATTTGGTCTTTTATAGGAGAGATTTTTAAGATGCCAGCTGACCTGTCCAGCAGCCTGGTAATCCTCAAATCATCTGCTCACCATGCTCATGTGGAGATGTCATTGAAAAGGCTTGTTGACAACCTTCTGTTGCATTAACGTAAGTCAGTAAAACCGCCACGATCTTACTCTGCTCAACTCTACCACACGGTTGAACAAAACTTCCTCTTCTGACAAATTCAGAAAGACTGTTGATGGAAGAAAACTGTATGGAAACAAATGCTTCTGGTTTCCAGTGTTCTCTGGGTTTGGTTAAATCCACACTGATCTGTGTAACAGCTTGTGAACACTTTTTAAAAAAAAAAAATATTTGACAAGTTATTATTTTGGAAGTCTGAATGTCCTTTCCATGTGCATTCTCATACAATGCACTTTAAACTGTCTAAATATTTTATATTAGTATGAAGTTAAAATATTTTAATTAGTAACAGATTTACATCAGTTATTCAGTTTTTACTTTTTCACACTAAGTGATTATTCTCAGGCCTTTACAAGAACTTGTATGGTGAAAAGGCAGTAATTCAGTGATCAAATACAAACTGTGATATTCTAAGCATCTAGGAATCCTTCAATCAATTTTTGCATTAAGTAATAAATACTAATCTCAGCTAAACTGTTCTGTTACATATACTGCATGGTCTGATCTCAAACAACTCCTTAATCCACTATTTTAATAATAGTCTATGGATTAAGGGAGCTATACTGTACACTGGCACAATGTATTGAGTTCAGGTTCTATAGATGAACATTTCTGTGATCCATTTTAATGGCATACAAACCATCACAGTATTATGGTGTCAACAGCCTGCAGATTATCTACTGGCTTTCAAAGCATCCTGCAGCAAAGCAAGTCTGATGAACCTCCATAAAGGTAAAAACTTTTATCAAATGTATGGGGAAAGGGGACTTTGAAATGAAAGCGTCGAGTATATAAATGCCAACAAGTGTTTATATATAAACAGCCAGAAGATCAGAATGTTTCAGGGTTTGAAGTCTGTCAAAGTAACCATGTTAAGAAGGGCAGTCTGCTTTCCTGGCCCCCTCCTCATCCACGCGTGCACCCCACTGCTCCGAGCGGCCTCATTTCCCTCTCACTGCTTGACAGCATTTCATGTACGAAGCCCATCATGATGCATTTTACTTTTCTAAAACTAAACTTGCTCCTTGCCCATTATATTCCTGCTTCTGCACTACATCACTGCCCGCCTCTCGCTAAGGAAAGCCACCGGCACGCTGGCAGCAGAGGCTCTGCAGCACCACGGCAGGCAGGGCAGTGTCCCCAGCACCCACGCTCAGTGCTTCAGGTGACTTCTCCCGAGCATCCTGAGCCCGAGCCTGAACCATTCCCACGCGTCATTCTCACCAAGTGACAGGCCAGCGCTCAGCAGCAGCCCCGCTCCAGTCCAGCCAAAACATCTGCTCAGAGCACAACACCAAATGGGATGTGGGAGTGTGGAAGGAAGAAGAAAACCAACACTGAAACCACACCGCTTTCGTGAGAGATCACCTGCTCCCACCTGCACGAGTAGCAAGTGTATCTCTTGCCTTCGAACCCTCTTACAGACTGTTTTCCAGCTGTTTTCCCCTTTTTTCCCTCCTTTTAATTTCTCCCAGCCAGTATGTAGAGCACATGGGATGCGTGCTGCTTCCCAGCATGAAAATATTCTGAAAACCCAAATGCTTGGCCAGGTAGAAGGCCAGGCCCAAAGTGAAACATTCACCACAGAGGCACTTTAATGTGTCTGGCCAGCAAAAATGAGTGCCTGTTGGAAAGAGGCAGAGAAACTTCAGTGAGGGTGCTGTCAACAGTTATTTATTTCCCGTTTTTGCCCAGCCAGCTGAGAAGGACATCCCCTTCTGTTCACAGCACCAAGAGGAAGGCATGCTGTTCCTCAGCTGTTAGGATGCTCATCTCTCTCTTGAACATTAGGGTGTCAAGAGGACATTGACATGCAATAATTTCAGGCAGCAACACAGGCCTTCTCTGCACTCAGACTCTGCACAGACTCTAATAAATTATTTATTTTTATCAGCATGGCTCACTAATAGTTCTACAATACTGCTGCTCTATACTGCTTTTTCCCCTTTCTTGCACAAAAATACCTGCTTTAGTCACTAATCATACCATTAGTAGATCAGTAAAGATTTAGAAAATGAGTGTAGAACAATGCCAGTCATAACTTCCAGAACATTTGGTTTGCTTTTTCATAGCAACTTTATGCTTTCAACATCTCAGAAGACGGCCACTATTACAAAAAAGGTGTTTGAAATGCAACAACTGAAAAAAACAGTATACATGAAATGTATGTTGTGGCACTGTGGTTGCTATGAAATACTTTCTTGGTATTTCAATATATTTGAATATATTGAGTAGATATCAAAATCTAACAGTCAATATTTCACTACAGTGAAATATTCTTTATTGAAATAAAAGAAGGAAGACTAGTAGGCAGTTATCTTTTTCTAGGTTGTTTTGCCTGTTCCATTAGCATTGATAAATGACTTTCAACAGCACCGTCTATGAGTCATTCGATCTTCACCACTTGTTTTCCATCTGAGAAGTCACAGGATTGCTCTCTCCCATTAGCTGCTGTTTAGTCATCACCCCTTCAGGTGAAACACTTGTGCAGATGAGGTTTTGAAAGGAGACACAAAAAACAGTAGCACTGACAAAAGTATCATCCCACTGACTGGCAGCCCCAGCTGAGCTCAGACACACTTTTCTCCACTCTTCATGTTCCTACAGCTCCAAGGGTCTCAGCCCCAAAGATGCTGCTGCTGGAAGACACATCCTCATAAGCATCCGGGGTGCTCAGCTCTTGAGGATGGCAGTGGGAGTCAGGCTCACAAATACCTTTGGAGCATCTTGGAAAATGCTCCAACGCTTAAATGTTGGCTTAATCCAATTAATGGAGAACATACCATCCTTAAAAGGCTTCCAGCTTTAAATGGGCGAGACAGATAAACAGTATTTTTCCCAGAATACAGAATGGAGAAGATGGTAATTAGATTGAATTGCTGTCCCTGGGTTCCTATGATTATGTACATGTCAAAGGGGCAGACGTCATTTGGAAACAAGCAGGCCAGGCTACCCCAGGCCTACAGACACACACTGATGCAAAGCCTGTGCTCAGCTGCTAGTGTGGAAAAAGGGTGTTGGACTTCTGCTGGGAAAGCCTGAAGCTGCTCTGCATGCAGGGGCAACGGCTGATCTGCTGTCACCGTGGTGTCCTGACCCCACCTGCAGCACTAAATGCTGTTGCTGCAAGGGAGAGGCACAATTCAGGGGGAAATCCCCTGGCTGGCTGTAGCCCTGCTCTCATCCTCTCCAGGGTGGCACAGGGAGCCATAGAGAGACATTGGCCAAGAGGGTCTGCCAGAGGCCACACATCTCTTTTTTCCCCCCCTGCTAGCAGACCTCATCAGCAAAGCAGGGAAGGAGAGCATTTGGGGCACCTGGAAGTCTTGAAGTCAGAAAAGACAAGAGAGGTGCCAAGAAGGAAATCCCCTGTCCCTGCGGAGGTAAAAGAAGGTCAGGAGACAAGTCCCAGGCCCTCCTCCTCCACCTTGTACCATATTATCCCTCACAAGGAAGAGTTCTGTGAGGAGATATGATTGGCAGGAGGGGAGGGTGAAGGGAGGGAGGCATTAGTGATAGGAGGGAGAAGGAAGTCTCTGCCACAGAGTTCACTGGACTGAAAAGGGTTAATGCTGTCATGCTACTGGTGATACCAGGAAATCTTTGTTATCAGGTTATGTCAGATTCAAGTGGTATCACCCCTGCCTAGCACGCAAGATTACAGAGGGAAGCTGAGCGCAGGTCACGTTCATGCTTCAGCACAGCTCTTCAAAACAGCAGATTTCATTTTGCTGGGAGGGGAAACTCACGGTGGCTGACACCACCTCCCCAGTAAAGGGATGTTAAACCACACCAGAAGACTTCTGCACCGCCACCTGACAAAGAAAAGCAAATCATGTACCAGGAAAGGGGCAAAATTATATGGCAAAACTCAACAACACTAGAAAATAAAAAAGCTCCTCCATGAGGAGCTGAGCCTGACTTACATGGATGTGAGCCTGGGCCTTCCGAGGAGTGGGAGCACTGGTGTGGAGTGTTGTTCCATCATCCTTCTCCGGGTTCTATAAACACTGTTCAAACTGACTGGGGCATCTCTCTCTCACGGTCACACTTGGTTCAAAATGAGATACATGCTCAGCAGTTGTGGGAGGGTAGGGATGGAAGGTGATGGGGTAGATAGGTGGTACAATCCAAGCTCCTGACCTTAGGAAACATGACTGAAATATCCACACTACTGGAGGATCTTGCTGGCATTATGCTTTGTGGCCACTCCAGCACACCTGAGCAGCACAACAAGGAAAAGTATGTTCTCGGTCTAGTTTGGGAACAATAGAAATGGAAGATCAACATAATTCCTGCTCCATTTTCAGGACTCTTTCCTTCTCAATTTCATTTCCTTCCTGCCCCCTCTTCTGCTACTTCACATGTCACCTTTGGTCTTGGCTCTTCATCCTCTGGAAGAATTAACTATTTTCATTCATGGCAGTTATTTCCACACTGAGACTTGCAGAGCTGAAGCACCCCAGCCAGAACTGATCCCTGAAGCTGGAGGCACCTGTGCCAAAAGCCTCTGCTGCAGCAGCAGGCCTGACCCATAACTAAGGTCCAGTCAGAACTTCCCCAAGTCTGTGCTGACCCCAGCAGCCTCACTACAAACACACTTCAGCCGTGTATGTTTTGCTGTGCCAGTGTGTATACCACAGCTCACACCAGCAGCTGGCTGGCTGAAGTTGTGCTACCACAATGGCTGTACTGGTACAGCTAGCGCTCCCACCAAGGGCAATAGGCTGGAAAAGACCTTTAAGATCATCAAGTCCAGCTATTAACCTAAACCTGCCAAGTCCACTGCTAAACCATGTACTTCAGCAACACTTCTGTATGCCTTTACAATAGCTCCAGCGATGGTGGCTCCACCACTTCCCTGGGCAGACGGTTATGGGGCTTTACAACTCTTCTGGTAAAGAATTTTTTTTCCTAATATCCAACCTAAACCTGTTTGCCACACTCCCCGGGTGCAAACTGAGGCTATCTCCTCTTGTCCTATCTCTTGTGACTTGGGAGAAGAGGCAGGCACCCAAAGCAATAGTCTCCCCTAAACCTCCTCTTCTCCAGCTAAGTAACCCCAGTTCCCCCAGCTGGTCCTCTTAAGAATTGCACTCTAGGCCCTTCACCAGCTTCACTGCCTTTCTTGGGACACTCTCCAGCACCTCAATGTCTT
>NW_008612815.1:0-7425 GCF_000691845.1 Merops nubicus
CTGGGCGACTGCTCATCATTCTGGTCAGTGAAAATCATCTCTAGCACAGCCAGTTCTCTCAGGTACTGGATACCTCTCTCTCTCTCCATTGTGGTCCACTTAACAGGTAGGCATGTGACATCTTCCTTGAAGGGGTTCCTTTCCTTTACATCTGACAGGAGTCGCCTCCAAAAGCTGAGGGTTTGTGTCTGTTTCCCAACTGCCTTATCAATGCCCCCTTCTCTGGACAGGGATCCCAGTTGCTTGGCCTCCTTCCCCTCAACTTCCACATTGCCAGCCCCACTATTCCACCATTGGAGCAGCCAGGTGAGAAGCTGCTCACCAGGCAGACGGCGGAAATATCTCGCAGCTCACTCAGGGACAGGGATGGGGTGACCACCTCTGGCTCTTCCTCCTGTTTTTGAAACAGCCCCAGTTCATCATCATCCCTCACTATATGTACTGATTTGTGTATTTATTCTTCTGGATTGGGGAAAATGATACAGGCACAGGTTGGTTCTGCAGGTGAGCTGCAGTGTCTGCTGGACTGTTTTCAGGTTCAGAGACTTTCCCTTCCCTCTGTGGGCACTGAATAGTGTTGTGAAGCACTCCGTAGGCATGGGCAAATCCCCAACACATTGCTGTCATTTGCATTTATCAGGGATTGCTGGGTTGACAATACACCTTTTGCAATTGCTTTACCAATTTGTTGGGACTCTGCACTTGTTCGGGGGTGAAATTCCAGAATATTGGGGGTGACCACTGGCCTAGACACTTGGCCATACTCTCCCACACACCCTGCCACTCATAACTATCCAGCCCTAGGACAGATCTCTGGATGATGTTCTTAGAGGTTAATTGCGTAACTCTAAACAAAACTTGGCAAACATTAAAACCCCAAAGAACTGAGAGCTTGCTGGTCTCAAAGTTCCAAGGATATTCAAAAATTCTCAAAACCTGAGAGAGTCTCCTCCCTGTCTGCAATGCTGGGGTTTGAACCCGGAGCCTCAAATTAAGGTTGACATATGGGTGATTCCCACAGCCCTTCATAAAGAGGTGGTGAGTTTGCCTTATAGCTTCCCCCCAGGGTGCGGCCGGGCCCGCAGGGGGAGCCATAAGGGAAATGAGCCCCCGGGGGCCCGCACTGAGTTGACAAAAGGCAGGTGTCTGCTTGGGGGTCCCACATTGAATGAACAAAGGTCAGGTGTCCTGTTTGGGGATAAAAGCTGGGACCACTTGCAGGAAGGGAGGAGGGTCTGCCTGTGAAGTGCACTTCACAGAGCTTCCTGCTTAAGGAGAGGCCTCCTGACTCTCCCTGGAACTGGGCCCTGGTCAGTTCGGACTTTTGCGAACATGGGCTAAACAGGCGATAGTTGCCATGTAGGCACCTTTATCCTATCTGTTTAGCTTTGTGATCTGACCGTTTCCCTTGCCAACTCTGGGAAGCCTTGGTTCTTTGTTTATACCACCTGTTGTGGGTTGGATAGCATCTTTTCTGGGATTGTTGGGGGTGGTGTCAATTATATACAAACTGGTTGACTTGTTTGTACCCCCAGCGGTCATTCATGTCATGACTTTCTTGTTTACAATACACTCTACTTATTGGTTTGCCTTTCTGCTGGTTATGTCATTCTTGTCAGGCCTAGTCATTGGCCGAACACTGTCTCACTGACAGATTGGGTGAGAACACTGAAAAACGACAAGGCTGTATACACAGATATTTAACTTCATAGCCAGTGATACCATCATATCATAAGTTGCTAGCATCCGGTAACACAGGATGAGATGCCTGACCCGCTTCCCAGAGATGTCAAACATAAACCTTATATCTTGTATGTGTTCCCTGTTAACAGAAGACCACCATGCAAGAAAATTGGTTAACATTGTGGACAGGCACTATAACTAATACCAAAAGAGGAAAATAAAGTTTGTCTAACAGAATTGTTTTAACACACTTTGGTCAGATTGGCTCTCCTTCTCTTAAGCCTTTGTGCCCCACGTTGGATGCCAAAATGACTATGGTGGTTTAGCCCCAGGTGAGAGCCTGGCACCACTTGGCTGCTTGCTCACATTGCCCCCTAACCCCCACATGGGAGGGAGAAAAATACAAAATCCCATAGGTTGAGATAAGGAGAATTTACTACAAGAATGCAGAAGGAGCAGTAAACAGCAACAGTAACAATAGGTATAACAACATGGTACAAAGTAAACAGATTACTGGACAGCACCCACGCCTTGCACTCTCCAGCCCCAGAAACTGCCCCTGCCCCAGACCACTCAGCCCTGGCCCCATGCTGTGCCCTGCCCAGCCCTGCCGCTTTGGGCATGACATCAGCATGGCAGCAAATAACCCCACGGCTGGTCTGGCTGTCTGCCCCGGCTAGAGCTCCAGCTCAACGGCAGGTGAAGAAACGGCACTATTGTAGTCAAACCAGGACAGCATCTCTTGCTCAGGAAGGGTTAACCCACCACACCTACTATACCTTGCTTGTCCTACAGACAAATGTGCATTAATTTCTTACTTTGATAACAAATTTTTTATTAAAACATCCTGTTTCTAAATTTTATTTATTGTACACAGCAAAAATGGAAAAGATTCATCGAGACAGGACTTCAGAGTGAGAGCTTTTAACAGAGACAAGAGGCAGGTCATCCTCCTCTTAGCATGAAAATCTTCTCAGAAATATCTGTCTTACCTGAATTAGATTCAGAACATAAACAATTATGTCCTCTATTTCCTGAGATTTTGCATAAATACATTGGTAATAAAAAAGGGGTTTTTAATTTTCTTCTGGAAATAGTTATTTGCAGAGAGACAGATTAAATTATCTTCTAGTACTTCAAATAAGATGAAGTCTACTGAACTTAATTGCAGAGAAAGGGAAAAAGTCAGGATCTCAGAAAGCAGGGTACCCCTCCCCTTATAAACAAGTGGGCTTTCTGGAAGTCTATCCTATAGATAAACCACACACACAAGAACAGACACCTCTGCCTTTCATGGTGCCTTGGGTCTATGTGGCAAGAGGTCAGGGACAGCCCTATGCCTCTCACAGACAGTTCCAGTCTGCTCAAAAACTGATCCACCACAGGACAAAGCTGAACCAATCAGCAAACCTGGCAGCACCTCATATTTTGAAAATGGAGAAAACATAAAAGGGAGAGTAGAGAATAGAACAAAAATAAGTGAAAAACAGAGGGAACATCAAGGTCAGAATAAAAAGAGCTCCATGCCAGAACAGATATTCCTGAAAGGACTACAGCCTATAGAGAACCCATGCCAGAACAGTAAAAAAGTGCAAAGGCATGAGCAGCAGACAGAAATTGCTATATGCTGACCATAACCACCCACTCACACACTGCATTGCTGAAGGGACAGTCTAGATTGCAGACATGGCAAGGGGAAGAGTTTGTAGTGAAGCTGAGCCTAGTAAAAGGGGGAAGAAAAATCTTTTCCCATGAAATGCTGGGGTTTGAGCCCTGAATTAATGTTGATATATGGGTGATTCCCACAGCCCTTCATAAAGAGGTGGTGATTTTGCCCTTTAGCTTCCCTCCAGGGTGCAGCCAGCCTTGCAGGGAGAGTCATAAGGTAAATGAGCCACAGGTGTCCCACATTAAGTAAAAGGTCAGGTGTCCTGCTTAGAGGATAAAAGCTGGGACCACTTGCAGGAAGGGTGGAGAGACTATCTTTGAAGTGGATGCACTTCACAGAGTTTCCTGGTTGGGGAAGGACCTCCTGACTCTCCCTGGAACTGGGTCCTGGTCAGGTTAGACCTTTGCAAATGTGGCTGCCTTTATCTTATATGATTAACTTGTTGACTTAGTTGTCTCCCATTCCATCTATGGGAGACTTTGGTTCTTTATTTGTTCCACCTATTGTCAATTGTGCGGTATCATTGTTGGGGTTGTTGGGGTGATGTTGATTGCTTGTGAACTAATTGACTTATCTGTACCCCCAGTGATCAACCACGTAGTGACCTTTCTACGTTCGATACAGTTGATTTACTGGTTTGTCTTCTTGCTGACTGTGTCATTTATGCTAAGCCTAGTAATTGGCAGAACAAAATTGGCAATGAGAATGACCCTGTCTGAAGTTCCTGGTTGGGAAGATCCTGTGTATAGTTTGCTGGCCCTCTAATGGGTTAAATTCAGGGGACCATGTGAACAGTGGCAGAAGCAGTTGGTGGAGGCTGAACCACAGGATGTATTAAAAACACATTCAGAAGTTCTCTAATAAGGCACAGGATGCTGTAACCTTTGGTAGACAGGGTTGGATTCTGCTAATGACATAAGAAACAGCACCAGCAGAAAGATCATTTACTGACTGAATGTTCCCAGATGAGGGCTCGGATAAAGCTCCTTACTGAAAAACTGGACACTTGTCAAACTGTACCTGAGAAGTCTACAGTGGAAGTTGCCCAGTGTAAACATGGAAAGAGATGGGGACACTGCGCATTAGCGGGTCCATTTGGAGGTTGTACAGGTGGATATACACCGTAACCCTGATGATTCAGACGATATTTGGTACTCTGCGGAGTCTCATGGGGCCAGTGCCTCAGATGACTCTGCAGATGTGAGACCAGTCATAAGGAGAAAGATGGAATTTTCTGAAAATGAGCCATCAATAAGTACACCTACGATTGAAGACTTCACACAGCAGGAAATCAATGACATTCTTGTGTGGTTCAGTCAGAGACCAGGTGAACCCTGAATTACTTGGATGGTTCATTTATATGATCAGGGAGCATCAAGGGTTAGCCTGGATAATATGGACTGTAAAAAGTTTGTAACTCTGAGTTTAGACTCTCTGGTGCAGGATGCATTTACAACTAATGAGAACATGACTAATTTATTATCTCTAGCTGCTGTCGGGTGCAAGGCAAAATACCCCCTAGACAATGCCTGGCCAGTTTCTGACAGACCATGGTGTACTCTCTGGGATGGTATACAGCAAACTGAATGAAGCTGGCTATTCATATAGACTATGCTGATATACTGATGCAACTTCGATTGTCTGTGCCTATGAGAATTGGGATCATTAGAACCACCCCACCAGCTTATAAGCATGTTCTTCTAACTCTCTTACTGAGTGAAGCAGGAAATCCCATTAGAGATGTCATTAAGAAAATGCACCAGTTGGGTGACCTTGGAGAATGGGGTCCCCCAGAGCATCAGGGCTATTGAGAATTCCAATGTCACCGGGGCACCTGGGAGCATACAGGGAATCAAGACACCCAATGTGGTAAAAATACCAGACATAGGATGTCTCTATGACAATTGTTCACTGCTTTGAGTGATGGTGTGCCATTCACCAAAATTGATGGCCTCAATACTACTGAATTGTGGAGGTTATACAAAGAGTGTTACAGAAATTCCATGTTTTCCTACAGGGTTATCATGCACACAGGTCAGAAACTGTTCAGCCTATGGCACCCCCTCTGGATCCTCAACAGGACCCTGCCTGTTCTCCCAGTGGGCCCCCTCCAGGAACAGTTTAATTGTTCCTGGAAGGAATCATGAGTGGCAGCAGTATTCTGACCTGTACCCCTCAAGACAATAGGCACTGTAACTCATACTGAAATATTGGCCAAACTCCAGTACATTGGGTGTGGGAGGACCAATGACCCCATGTAGAGCTGCAAATATTCTGGAAAAAATGGTCCTCTCAAATAGTAAAGGCTTTAGCAGACACTGGAGCAGAGGCCTCCTTGATTTATGGAAACCCTAAGAAATTTAGGGATCTATGATTATTACAGCACTGGGCAGCAAGCAAATTGAGGTGGTGCAGACTGAAATTGATATGAAAATTGGAAACACTCCAAAATGACAATTTACAGTCATGACTGTTCCAATCCCAGAATATGTAAATGGAATAGATATCCTAAAGGGACTTACTTTGAATCTCCTTGATGGTGGGTATCAATTTTGGGGGGAAGAGTTATATCACAAACCGGGCAGTTACAGTAGGGAAGATAAGGATGCCTCCTGTTCAAATTCCAACCACAACTAAAAGAGCGACCATGAAACAGTACAGGATTCCAGGCAGTCATGAAGAAATTTCCCAAACAATCAAAGATTTACTGGCCGGAGGAGTTCTAAAACCGACTACCGCCATGTGGAATAGTCCAATTTGGCCAGTCAAAAAGGCCGATGGGTCCTGGAGAATGACCGTGGATTATTGAGAACTGAACAAGAGCACCCTGCCTCTCACAACAGCTGTACCAGATATGGTCACTTTAATAGAAAGAGTTCAGAGGCATTCTGGTACATGGTATGCCATTGTTGACCTGGCCAATGCATTTTTTTACAATTCCAATTGTGGAAGAGCATTGGGATCAATTTACATTTACATGGCAAGGGTGACAGTACACCCTTGAAAACTGAACAGGAACGCCCCACCTCTCGCAACAGCTGTACCTGATATGGTCACCTTGCTTGAAAGAGTCCAGAGGCATCCTGGCACATGGTATGCCATCATTGATTTGGCCAATGCATTCTTTACAATTCAAATTTTGGAAGAGCACTGGGATCAATTTGCATTTACATGGCAAGGGCGGCAGTACACCTTTACCAGATTGCTTCAGGGATGGGTGCATAGTCCCACTATTTGTCATTTAATAGTGGCTGAGCACCTGGATGAGGTACAGCTCCCTCCTCATATGCAAATCATCCCGTAAATTGACAACATTCTGATTCAGGAGACTAATGAGGGTGAACTAGAACAAATGCTCGAAGTAGTACTGGCACATATGTGTGGAGAACTTAGCCACAGAGTGGCTAGCAACAAAGGGACATGATAAAGTGCAGCTGGTTAAAGTTTAGTAAAACAAACTCCAAATCAAGATAACCTGGGGTGCAACTATTGTAGGATAATGGGATGAGTAAAAGGAACTGGAACACTAAGATAAAGAACTGCTAACCGCAAGGCTAAACACAAAAGATAAACAAAAAAGGAGTTGACATGTAATCTGTAACCAATGGTGAGCTTCACTTTTGCAATATGTATGAGCTAATTAAGAACAATATAAAAGATGCCTTCTGATTTTCAATAAACGAGGCTTTCCGATCATTATAGAATGGTGTCTGTCTCCTGCTTATTCTCCGTCACATATGAGGCAGAAAGGCTGGGAGATTAATCCTATTAAGATCCAAGGGCCATCTCAAACAGCAAAATTTCTAGGGATCCTTTAGAACTGTGGTCATCAAGAAATACTACCTAAAGCTCAGCAAGAGATTGTTGACTTTGCACCGCCTTCTTCTGTGGTATGGCAGAGATTTATCAGGCTGTTTGGTTTCTGGAGACAACATATTCCCCCATTTAGGCCAAATTTTGGCCCCATTATACAGGGTAAATTGCAAAAAGTATGAATTGGAATGGGTAAATGAGCAGCAGGCTGCCTTTGAACTGGCAAAAGATGTTATTCAAAGGGCTTTAGACTTATGGCC
>NW_008612816.1:0-6915 GCF_000691845.1 Merops nubicus
AGCAACCTCCTCTGCCAGCTCTCCCAGCACCTGTGGGTGCATCTCATCGGGTCCCATGGACTTGAACACTTTCAGGTTCTTCAGATGATCCCGAACCTGATCTTCACTTATGGTGGGTGGTTCTCCCTTCCAGTCCCTGTCACTCTCCTCCCTGACTCCAGGAGTGTGGCTGGGGGGCTTTGCAGTGAAGACTGAGCTGAAGAAGTCGTTGAGAACCTCAGCCTTCTCCAGGTCACTTGGGACCATTTCACCTGTTTCTCTCCTGAGGGGGCCCACACCTTCCCTAGTCTTCTTTTTACCATTAATATACCTGTAGAAATTCTTGATGTTCCCTTTGACCTCCCTAGCTAGATTCAACTCAAACTGTGCCTTGGCTTTCCTGACCAGATCTCTTAGTGCTCGGGCAGCTTCCTTGTATACCCCCATTCTAGCTCTCCTTTCTTCCATATTCTTCTTGCTGTTTTGGGTTTGTTGGTGCTTATGTTACGTAGCTTGTGAGACTTGCTCTTTATTCTGCAGTCTGTTACATACATGTGATTTATCTTCTGAATGCCAGTTAGTTGCATGAATTGTTGGAACACCTCTGCAACATCTAGCTTTTTCATGGGGAGAAAGACATGCGTGGGAGGAACTGGTGACACTGCCAAGATCACTGTCCTGCCAGCAGGGATTGGTGTTTCTCAAGGGTCCTTGTTGCTTCATGTTACCGTGTGTTTTCATAAGAATCAGCTTGTGCTTTGCTAACAGTTTCCTGGCTGTCATGTAGTGTAAATGGAAAATTTTATACCTTCAGAGAAAGAATTGTATGTCTGTTTTCTCCTCACCATAAGGAGCAGGTTATGCTTATGGACACCAGATAAACAGAGCTTTTTTTTTTAACATAAGAACCAAGGCTCTTGGTCCATGGCACCTGATGAGGTGCATCCCAGAGTAGTGAAGGAATTGGCTGATGCAGTTGCGGAGCCACTCTCCAGAATATCTGAGAAGTTATGGCAGTCAGATGAAGTCTCTAGTGACTGTAAAAAGGGTAACATCATGCCCATCTTTAAAAAGAATAAAAATAAAAGAAGACTCTGGGAACTACTGACCTGTCAGCCTCACCTCTGTGCCTGGGAAGATCATGGAACAGATCCTTCTAGAAGACATGGTAAGGCACATGGAGGACAAGGAGGTAATCCTGGGTGGTCAGCATGGATTTACTAGGGGCTCATCCTGCCTGACCAACCTTCTATAATGAATTGACAGCATCAGTCAACAAGGGAAGACCTATAGATGTTGTCTATCTGGACTTCTGCAAGGCCTTTGGCACTGTCCCCCACAACATCCTAGTCTCTAAACTGGGGAATTGCAGGTTCGATAGGTGGACTGTTCAGTGGATAAAGAACTGGATGGATGGTCGCATCCAGGGAGTGATGGTCAATGGCTCCATGTCCAGATGGAGGATGGTGACAAGTGGAGTCCTTCATGGTTCGGTGTTGTTTAATATCCTCATTAATGATCTTGACAGTGACACTGTGTGCACCCTCAGCAAGTTTGTGGATGACTCCAAACTGGGAGGTGCAGTTGATTTGCCAGAGGGATGGGATGCTATCTAGAGGGACCTGGATAGGATGGACAGGTGGGCCCAGATGAATCTTATGAGGTTCAACAAGGCCAAATGCAGGGTCCTGCACCTGGGCTGGGTTAACTAGCACTATCAGTATAGACTGGAAGAGGATATACTGGAGAGCAATACTGTGGAAAGGGACTCGGGAGTGCTGGTGGATGGAAAAATTGGTCATGAGCCACCAATGTGCAGTCACAGTCCAGAAAGCCAATCACATCCTGGGCTGCATCAAATGAAGTGTGGCCAGCAGATTGAGAGAGGTGTTTCTGCTCCTCTACTCTGCCCTGGTGAGACCTCACCTGGAGTCCTGATCCAGTTCTGGAGTCCCCAGCACAAGAAGGATGTAGACATACTGCAGAATGTCCAGAGAAGGGCCACCAAAATGATCAGGGGAATGGAGCATCTCTTGTATGAAGACAGGTTGAGAGGGTTGAGGTTGTTCAGCCTGGAGAAGAGAAGGCTCTGAGGGGACCTTACTGTGACCTTCCAGTACCTGAAGGGGCCTACATGAAGGTGGGAAAGGTCTACTCAAAAGGGTTTATAATGATAGGACAAGGAGTGATGGTTTTAGACTAGGAAAGGATAGATTTATACTGGATATTAGAAAAAAGTTCCTTAATATAAGGGTGATAGATCACTGGAATGGGCTGCCTGGGGAGGTGGTGGAAGCCTCATCTCTGGAATCATTCAGGGTTAGGATTGACAGGGCTCTGAGCAACCTGACCTAGGTAATGTCCCTACTTGTTGTAGGGAGGCTGGATTGGATGACTTCTAGAGGTCCCATCCAGCCTAAAGCATTCTAGGATTCTAATTCCAAGCACAAATGCAGGCTGGACAGTGTATGGATTGAGAGCACTCCTGCCGAGAAGGACTTATTGGTACTGGTGAATGAGAATCTGGACATGAGGCAGCAATGTGCACTTTCAGCCCAGAACACCAACCTTGTCCTGGGCTGCATCAAAAAAACAGTGTCACCAGCAGGTTGAGGAAGGTGACTCTCATCAGTTACTCTGCTCAGACCCTACTGGAGTGCTGTGTCCAGCTCTGGAGCCCTCAACATAAAAATGACATGGATGTGTTGGAGTGCATCCAGAGGAGGGCTACAAAGATGATCAGAGAGCTGGAACACCTTTCCTCTAAAGATAGGCCAAGAGAGTTGGGATGGGTTATCTTAGAGAAGAAAAGGCTCCAGGGAGACTTTACAGCAGCCTTCCAGTACCTAAACACTGCCTACAGGAAAGATTTGGAGGGACTTTATCAAGGAGTGTTGTGATAGAATGATAGGTGGATGTTTTAAACTAAAAGAGGGTTGATTTAGATTAAATATTAGGAGGACATTCTTTACTGTGAGACTGGTGAAACAGTGGAACAGGTTGCCCAGAGAAGTTGTGGATATCCCTTCCCTGGAGCTAGGTTGGATGATTCAGTGACAGGTTGGATGGCTCTTTGAGCAACCTGGTCTAGTGGAAGGTATCCGTGCCCATGGCCCAGGGGCTGTAACTAAATGATCTTTAAAGTACTTCCAAATCATTCTATCATTTTACAGTTGTATATAACAGGGTTGCACTGGAAAATTTTCATGCTGAAATGGCCTCTGTCTGGAAAGTTGACTACTGCAACAGATGTGAAAAACGCCAGTCTCAGTGCTCAGGCTTCTGCCCTCAGTGGACATGAACAAAGTCCATGCCCAAGTCAAACCATTTAGGAATATTGTCAACCTGTCTTCTATTAAATTCTGCTGAATCTAGATCAAGTTTAACAGTGCAGTATACAGAAACACAGAATTGAAACCAACAGGAGTATATCTGTTCCGCAGAAGAGCAAAGAGACCACTGAAAATCCTGTGGCAACAATATAACCATATTACAGTGTATGCAACCATCCCTCAGCATCTTCACCCTATGAAATTTAAGAATTCCATCTATGGATCCATATGCAAAATTAAGAGTAAGTGATAGAAGTCACCCCTCCTATCATAATGGAATATTTCATCATGAATAAAGAGGAGCCTCACAATCACTCTCTCATTGTATTCACTGAGCTTTATGAGATAGCACAGTTAGTAAAAGAATAGCCCTTCAAAAGTATGAGACATCACATGTATGCTCTTGATAAGCAGTCACTTGTGACTCATTTTTATATGCTGTTTTTCTTGCAACAGCAACATTAAGACCTACAGAACATTGCAAAATTTAAGGTTAAGATTTGTCTAAAGTTGCTTCTGAAATTTTAGTTGCATAACTTGGATGTTGGTATATTTGTTTTTTATTACAAACTGAACCTGAAATGAGAATCTCAGTTGCATCATAAAATGAAATATTGTTCGTCTGCAACTCTTTTCAGTAACTTGTAATACTGGGGTATGCTTTCATTTGGTTGTACTTACATTCCAAAGTTTGGCTCTTAATACTCAACTTGCCTGTTAATGCTTCTATGACTGTAAGTAAAATTTAAAAAAAAAAAAAAAAAAAAAAAAAAAAATTAAAAATAATCAAAATTGTAGGAAAATAGATTGTAAGGGATGTTTGAATGCCATCTAGTCTAAACTCCTGCTCAAAGAAAGCCAAATTCAAAGTTTAGATAAGGTTGTTCAGGGCTTTGTCCACCTGAATTTTGAAAATGGAAACTTATTCCAGGGCTTAACCATGTTCCTTGAGTGGAAAGTCTTTTGCACGAGACTGAGTTTACCCTGCTGTACTTGTGTCCTTGTGCTGTGCACCTCTGAGTTGAGTTTGGATTCATCTTCTCCATAGTTTCTCCCTACACTGTAGAAAATAAATTAGACTTTGCCTTAGTTTTCTCTTTTCTGTCAGCCTCCCCTCATATATTGTGGTCTCTCTCCCTTAGGCGCTTTGGTGTCCTCGGCCTGATTTTCTCCTACTCATGAGTCATAGGTCTTGGCAGTGCATAAAAATGCTGTTCTTGAAGAATCACTACTTATAAAAAACGTCTTTTGATGGGAAAGTATGGTTCTTTTAAGTGACTTCTTTTGCTACTTTTGTCCTCTGATTGCATCTATTCTCATACTTGATATTACATGTAAGATGTCTTCCTTCTCTACTATTGCATGAGGAGCTGAACAGAAGAAAAGTAAGAGCTGTACTGTACAGCACATGAGTGAGAAACAAAGGAAAATGACATTTTTGCACTGACAGAAATTGTTTTGTTTTCATTCATTGGAATACTTCTGAACAACTTTTTTCTTTCTTTAGAGTGCCGAAAGATTGCATCATATTTATGTGAACCTTAGAATAGTTCTCTTGTTCTTTGCTAAACTGAATTAAACCTAGTTCTGTTGCAGGCCTTTACTGCTTATGTTGTTTGTTTGGACAGCTGTGGTAGACAGACCTACAGGGCTCACAGGACATTTGTGTACTTCTGTGTAAGTATATGAAATGGCTAATTCTACTTTTTCTCCACAGAGAAACTCATATGGCTTTTTCATTGCATGGGATTTACATTTTACTGTTTCTTACCCAGAAAGTCTTTCTAGAACTATTCAGATCCTTTCTTTTTGTGTCCCTTTCCTCCCCAGATATTTTCCTTCTTTTTCTGTGGTGGTTTTCTGCCCCCTCCCTTAAACAGTTATATCTACTATTTAATTGACTTTCTTGCTAGGCAGATTGTGTATTTTATTCCAGCAGTAAGCAAAGTCATATTCCAGTAGTAAGCAAAGGACAGTGCCAGTGCCAATATACTGTAGCGTCCACCTGTCACATTACTGGCCTTAATATGCAAACAATATCGTTCATCAGAATAGGATGTTGACACCTTTCCTTTTGTCCACCTGTTAACCCTCTGCAGTTCTGAGACTGCAGGTGTGCGCTTCCTGTGGCACATGGTTTTCCTACCCTCTAACATGTGGCTGCCAAGACTGAATTCCTGCTGGATCCTGTAAAATTAATCCAACCAAGAGTTCATTTTCTCAGGAAAAGTGGGACACTGTAAACAGATTATCAACCTGCTGTCCTTGTGAACCTCAAAGAAACTGGCGTTGCAGGCTGAGAGTTACAGTCCTAAGGCATCATAAATGTGTCCATTCTTTCAGTGAGTTATGTGAAATACAGCCCAAAAGGCAGATATTAAAACAACTTCCTGTTTCCTGTTTTTGAGAAGACTTACCTTGATCTAGCTGAGACATTGTTACTTGAGAAATCCAACTGATTCTTTATGTGACAAAGAGTGAAAAAAATTCTTTTTCATCTTTATGTTAAATTCTTTTTCGTCTTTATGTTAAATTTTTCCAAGGTGATGCAACAAGAGGTTAAAGTCTTTGCTTTTGTAAGTAAAGAGTGAAGATGGCTGCTCTATCAGCTCATCTACTTAACCAATGATTTTCCAAGCAATGAGCTCCTCTTTTAACCTTTATTTTAGAGTACAGGCAATTGTTTGCATGTAAATTATGGTGATGATCTTTCAGCTGTCTTTTTATGGTCTTCTGAGAACTCCTTTACCATCAGGAAGAAGATTCTTCCTTGTCTCTTTAAGCTTCAGCCTTCCAGTGACTACTTTTTCTTGAGGGAGATAGATGGCTTCATGAGGTTTCATCCTTACTATAGATACATTGCTCGCTGGTGCTATTAGATATTTCTTTCTTTTTTTTTTTTTTTTTTTCCCCATGCATTCAGTTCACACAGTTCCTTATAGGGATAAGGTTACAAATGTAAACCTTCAGGTCTATGAATTAACTTTCTATTTTCTGACTTTTTTCCTCTTTGTGCTAATGCCTGTAAAACTGTGCATTCTGGCTTTGTGCATTCTGTTTTTTGAGCTCAGTATTGTTGAACGATGCAAGACCTATCCATCTGTAGAGGGATTACTCTTCTCAGTTGGAAGACCAGCAATGGAGTCTTTAAAGAATTCTGCTTGGCTAAACACGCTGTAGTCATTTTATCCATGATGTACACGCTCTGCAGATCTTGATGATGTAAAGAAATACTGTTCTTCTGTTTCTAATTGCCAGTCAGGTTGCTCTGTTCCTGGTATTTTGGTTACAGTAAAATGTTTGCCCATAGTCTGCGCTCTGTGTACTCTAGTCAGGATTATGACTTTTCTCTGGATGGTAAATTCTTTTAATTGTGTCCTCGGTTAACTCTGGGTTGGGTTTTTGATCCATTTATAAATTAGCTCTTGTTATAGACTTACTTGCCACAATACCATAAGTTGCTGTTCAATTTTCTATTACTTATGGTAACTCTTCTTTAAAAAAAAAAAAAAGTACTTTGTTTTTTATGTGGAGCCCTGGGCTCAACAAATGGCTATATTTGATAGAAGTTGGTAAAAGTGCAGATTACCCTAGGATGAGATAA
>NW_008612816.1:6946-8961 GCF_000691845.1 Merops nubicus
GGGGGGAGAAGGGGGCAGGGGGATTAAATGGTTATTCACATCAAGTAAATAAAACAGACCTTGGTGCCACCCTCATACTGCACTGTGAAATGCTGAGCATCCATTCTCTGCAGTCAGTGCTGGCTGGAGCAGGTCAAGCAGACCAGGACACTGGTCTGTTCAAGGAGTTTCTGCTGAATAGTTGACACAAATAATAATTATCCAGTGAAATCTACCTATTCTGATTGTGATTCCAGCATCACTCTCAGCTCTGATATAATTCTTAGAAATCTTGTTTGGTTTTAGAAGGTGAGAACAGGACCTAGAACAGCATGGGATATGCAAACGTCAAAACTCCCTGAGATTGCGAAGTATGTGTTTTTAGGAGGAAGGCAATGTTTTCTGTCTATTCATTGATGGTACTAACAGTGTTAGTCAAAATTTTCTCACTTGTACAAAGCTGTTGTTACATGAATCTGATGGTATAAAGAATACAGGATACCCTTCTCCACCAGTTGTTTCATCATTTTACCAGAATAGTGTAAAATAGTTTTAATGTGACTCTGATCCATGGTTAGAAGCACGCATTAAAGATCAAAATACTGGTGACCACAGCTGGCATGTGGATTAGAAAGATAATTCTGTCCTGCAAGGTGTACAATGCACACAAGACAAATGTTCAATAGGTACTACTTGCCTACAGTGCACAATTTCTTAGCAAATACTATTTAAATCCCTCTGTGAGTTTGATAAATCTTATATTTGCATGGCAAGATGTGAGAGAGGCAGGAGCTGACACATCAAAATGAAACTAAAACATTTGTCAAACATCTCCAGACATTCTGGGTAGTACTGTTCAGCAAAGGAGCAGTCTGGGAGCAGGTAAACCAAGCTATCAACATTGTTAGCACCATAATCCAAACTCAACTGATGATGTTGCTGTTTATATAAATTCAAATTATTTTATATATGTGTATGAGAGCCTTGATCTCGTTTAATGGGCTTTCATGTGTTTGAAACTTGTTTGTTTTTCTACATGACACTCTGCTATACTGTCACAAACTAGATTAGTGGTACAGCAGAGTAGCTTATTCTTTTTTTCCCCACACACATTTTGTCCTTGCAAGATGTTTCCAGAAAGAAAAAATCCTGAAGGGGCTTAGGAGGTGCCTGACAGAGCAGCTTTAAGTGGAGCAGAGTAGTGTGTCTAGAGGCTGCAGTCACAATTTGGTAATTTTTGAGCCACACAGGAAACAGCAGAAAATAGAAAACAGATAAATACAGTTAGTACTGTTTAATCTTCCTTCTTAATGTTTCTTGTACAAGGTTGTCAACAGTAGTTGTGTTTTGAAAAGTTGCCCAATCTTGTTTCAAATAATACTTCTGTGATGTATGTCTGTCCACTCACATGCATATACAATCTAAGTTCATTGTCACTCTCCACTTTAATGAGTAGATAGATATATCAAGCTGGAACAGATATATGTAGTGTTAACCTTAGACATTTGGAATACATTACATTTCTTAAGTGGAGTGCAAAGCTCAGAGTACTTGTATTTTACACAATGTGACACAACCTTTTATGAACAGATCCTTCTGGGACAGAGTAGGACCAAATGAATTTCCTGCAAACTGCCAAGGCATACAAGAAGTTTTAAACTTATACCCTTAAAGACCTATTATTCCTCTTTTTCTGGGCAAGAAATGTAAAGGGAAGTGAGTTGCTGCTATAAGCTTTGCAATGTGGGCAGAGCCACAAAAGTCTTCTGGATAATTTCTGTGAGGAAATGTATTTTGGACAATCTCTGTTTTGGATTGGCTACATCAAACTGTTATGTATGCTAAAGGTTTATCTCGTGTCAGTCAGATCGGTTAGACAGAGGTGCTGAGGAAATAGACCCTGCACCTACACTGATTTCCATACAGCATAAATACATAGAAGGCTTGGCCCAAATTGTGGGAAGGCTGCTCCAGCCAGGTGGGGCAATGGGGCATCAGTGAGCTAACTTTGGCCTGTGTCTCCATGTTTGTAGGGA
>NW_008612816.1:8992-10643 GCF_000691845.1 Merops nubicus
GCAGCATGGTCCTGCTACTCCTTGCACCCAGCCTGCAAGAGAAAGCATCCACTGTGTGACGGGAGGTGGCTCTGTCCTTACTGTTGATTGCTGTGGCAGTCAAGAAATGAGATATCACCTTGCTGAAAGTGCAGATCCCAGTGGCTGATTATGAATTTTACAGCAGCAGGGAAAGCAGAGATTGGGAATGGTAACTATTATGCAACTGGTAATTTGACGAATTGACTCTTGGGGTCCTTCTAGATTTCCTTAGTGTGGTTTGCTGAATTTTAATTGAAGATATCCATACATGGGGTTAGACGTAGGTAATAACAGTTTGTATCAGGTTTTGATATTACTGTTTGTAGCACAGAACGGGTAATTAAAATAAGCATTACTTACCTGTCATTTACATAAAATTCTGCAAGGTATCTTAGGCCAGTTTCTGTTCCAAATGGGTAATTCTTTCTGTGTTGTATTTTATCTGCAAATGTAAGCTGATGAAAGCTATTATATCTTTGGCATAGCACCACAACGCCGTGCATCCTTCAGACGAGGTGCCATTTCAGTGGTTGTTCTAGAGACATGCAAATTTTGTAGTAAAAATGTACTTGAATTGAGCCTGCTTGAGATGTTTTCAGCAAAAAGACCAAAAAACTATTGTCACTACTCTTGTGAAAAAACATCTTTGGGGCAAGCTGCAGAGCTGTGAATTTAGTCAGCTTATTACATATTCTTGTGCATATACACAGATCAAGACACTGGCCATATGTATGTGATCTTTTGTTCTAAGGGATGTGCTTGCAAGGATGCTTTTTAAAAATACCCTGATGACAAATATTCATAAATGCATACTACTTTGTCATACTCTGTGTCCTTGAAATGGACGTGGTGCCATGACACTGTTATCTGAGAAGAAATGTTTCTCATTCTTGGCTGTGCTAACAATCAGGATCTTAGCACCAGTCTGAGATTTTGTGATTATGATTAACTAACTCCCATTTCTGTCTTTCTGTTATTTGCATTATAGTGCTGTCTGTGATTATTTAATCATATGCTATACTATTCACATAAATCTTCGTCTCATGGGAGTATAATACAGATCTTTTTTGGAGATGAACCAAAGGTTTATGGTTAAAAAGCCTGGTATCTGTATCTCCTACTTAATTTGTTGCAGATGCTAAAAAGGAGTGGATGAGTAAAGCAGTGAATGCAGCCTTGGCAGTACTGTTTTTTTCCCCTATTGCTTCAGAAAATAGACTTTTCCAAAGCTTTTTTGTTTACTATTATTGTAATCTGTCAAAAAGCAAAACAAAAAAAGATATTTCCTATCGGCACACAAAATACAAATACATTTTTTTTTCTTCCACATATAAGGGAATTTCAAAAGAAGACAGCTATTTTAAATCAAGGGTCAAAGTGCTCATACTTGAAATGCTCTTCCCTCAACTGATGCTGTATATACTATTATTCTGTGAAGGTGTGTTCTGTTTAATCTCCTTTTTTGCTCCTCTCTCTTAATCTCTTCTTACTGTCTTCACTCTAAAACTGCGTTTTCTGCCAGAATTTCTATTCACTGTAGGATGACTCCAGAACCCAGAAGGGAACAGTGCAAAAAGAACGGATGTTTTTTATAGATAATACAGTAGACGGTTAAGGATTCTGTTCCTGC
>NW_008612816.1:10674-37873 GCF_000691845.1 Merops nubicus
TTATTTCTATGTAGTAATAAGCCTGTTACCCCAAGTTTTCGCAGATGCATGCTAATACTTTTGGTTACCCAGCTCTCCACACCTGCTTATCTGACTTCCAGAAGTGCTGACCATCTGTCTCTGTTGTCAGTGTGAACTCTCTCTTATGTACAAAGTTGTCTAAAATTCTAATTACTTCATTGAGTCAACCTCAAGTCTTCTCAAACAGAGCATCCTGAGTTAATGACATTTTTGAGATGTTAAGTTTTAAACTCTAATCTCAGTACCAAACAAAAAAAACATATGTATCCCATTCTATGGAAGACAAGTATATTAAATAATATCTCAAAATATTTCCCTGCTTCAGGTTTGTCTCAAAGTCTAGACCAACTCTACTGCTTCCATGAACCTTCAGTAAGAAGGAAAACCAGGCATCTAGGTCTAGGAGAAAATTTTTCATCCAGGCTTAGCCAGAAAGAAATAAGCATTTGTGCTTGGGCTTTGCAACCTTACAGTGGAATCCTAGGAGCAGGTATGACTGCAAGTGTTATTTTCCTTGAAAGTTAGAGCACTATAAAGGTTTATCATTGTGCAAAAGAATGAGAACTCTTATAAACATATCTTGGAAGACTCCTGAGGACTTAAAACAGCACAGTCATCCCAGGGATTGTGTACCTAAAGGGACTGAAATGTGTGAGGGATGTCTTCCCTCCTGCTCTGTCATGGTGGAGGAGCCTCCATTGCTGGACATCCAAGGCTTAAGGAGCTGGATAGTGACATCAAAATGGCACATGAAGCCTCACTGTATTTAGTGATCACTTGTGAGACTTGAGTGTCTACATTAGTGGGGGAATTTATTTCAACAGTTGTAGGTGACAAAGAGCTGAAATCAATGTTGAACACAGCAGTGTAGCCTTGCTCATTATTCTGCGTGTGAGAAATAGGCACCTCTACTGTGAGGTCTATCTGGCCACTTCTTGATGCTTATGTTGACCCAAAGAATAGTAAATGCATTTTAGCTCTGAATCTTAAAGATAAGATAATAAGATTACTTGCTGAGACCATTAGGAAAAAGCCCAGAAAGAAATCACTACTTTTCTGTATTGCATGGTGGACAGTATGTAGTGAATGGATCTGTAAGAAAAATGTGCAGAGAAGAAGAGAAGCTGGACTGTACTTGTTTAATGGGAGCCTTCCTTCTTTTCTCTTTACTTTATATAGTTAATCCTAGTTGTTACAAGATAGAGTGGGTTGGATGCCTGTATTTATTGATATCTATATTTTTCTCTTTGGAATGTTCAGCTGTATGTCATTTGTTGTTTCTTGTCAAGGACAATATTGATTTGAATAAGTGTGTAGAGATTTAATTTCTGACATTTTTATGGACATCAAGTCAAAACATGAAGTATCATCACAGGGAGTTATTCTTAAATTCAACATAGATAAAAATGTCAGATTTTCACCAATAAAGACAGTAGAAAACTGGTGCAGAAAGCTTTCATTAAGACTATGTGTTATGATAGCTTCCTTCCAAAATCAGCACAAATAAAATAGACTGTATTACTTGAAAAATAAATTACTTTGAACTTTTCTTCCATTACTAGATCTGTTAGTGAATTGACTCTACAGACATCACAAACATTGTTCTGCTGGTTTCTGAGACTTGATGTTTGTGTCATACTACAACACTTGTAGCTAACTGTCACAGTGCTTCATAGCTAGAATTTTGAATCTAAGATAAAAACAAGGGTGTTTTTTTTTTTTTTCTGGAGGCCTTGCTGCATGTGAGATGGAACAAAGAGCAGTGCTGGAGAACTTTTGCTCGGGTAGTCAGAAAGTGCATTTTTCATTTCTGCATCTGAGGGTAGTGACAGATGCCAGCTGTCTCATCAGTCAATGCTAGTATCTCTTGTGCTCTCCCCCTCTCCCACTGTCAGCCACTCTTGCTTTTGATGGGAGAACTGTTTGAGCCCAGTGTGATGAAGTCAGGCAGCCAGAAAAGAAGCTCTCTCATTCATTCTGATATTTATATCTTTTTGTCCTACTGTTTTAATTTCTTGGTTTTGTCATTCAAAATCCTCAGAGGAGCATAACTAAGAGCTGTTGGAATCTTTTTGTTTTAAAGTTCACTTGCACAAATCTTACAACCTATTGAATAGCTTAGAGGGTGAAACCCAGCACCCCTAGTTGCTGGGTAGGGGATCTCATCATGAAGATACTACCTGGTGATTACATTACCCATCTTCTGCTGCTTTTTAAAAAAATGTAAATAACAGCAACTGCTATACAGGATGTTGTACTCAACGGTGTCATTGCATATTAATCTTGCATTGAGCCTACCTACTGAATCAGTGTTGGGGGCAGAGATAACTGCATTCTTAGTGGTGGAGCAGGTGTCTGTGGTGTGCATAAGGTCAAGTGATCTTCTGCAAATAGATAGTTATAGCCTTTTGATCACCTAAGCAGGTTTTTTGAATTATTGTCACAAGCTCAGGTCCTTCAATTCCTTCTGAATTATACCGCTAATGCCAAAGTACTACTTTGGATCTCACCATGTGATCAGAGAGGATGGCTAAAACCAAGTCAAGTTAGGGTGTGGGCTGGAAAACTCTTTACTATCATCTTGCATGTATTTTACATGAAACTGATAGATGGTGCTTGCTATATTTATAACTTCTGCTTGATAAAATTACTGAATTTTTAATAAAGTTATCAGATAGTATCAAACCTGCAATATTAATAAATTGTTCTAATGGGTAATATGCTGATTGCCTATGATTTTTTTTTTCCTCAATTTTTCTAGAATCCACTTCTTTCATTAGGTCTTCTTTTGCCTTTTTTCTAAGTATAAACAATTTTATTTACAAAAAAATACATGATAGTTCATGTAAACTATTACCAGGTTGCACCTTAATCTCATAAATAAAAAAAAAATTTCATTTAACTTGTCATTGTATAAACTCAATTCATCTTGTTCTTTTTTAAATTCTCCCAGCATTTTTAGCATTACTGGAACTGGACAAAGCACTAATACTATAGTGGAAAAGAATGAATTAATGTTTATAATCTGTATCAAGTTACACACATTTTCTGGTGTGTGCTATCATCTTGCAAACTTCTTTGGTAGCATTTAGAGGTGAAAAACGGAATCTGAAGAGTTCAGTTATGAATTTCTCATAGTTGGTGGTTTACAAACTGAGACAAGGCTTTAGAGGTTCTGTTATCAGTCTTGCTAACCTGACAATATTTAGGAAAGGAAATGAAAAGATTTTGAAATTAAATGTGCTATTCTTTATGTCATAGAGATGAAAGTAACAAAATTTCCTTTAATGGAAGCATCAGTGCTACTAGAATTTGAATGTTTCATCCAGTGCTGGAATGATTCATAGCCTGCTGCAGTTGTAACCTAAAGGAGTGAATCTTTTTGCTTAGAGAGTTATTGATTTATACTGTTATGCTCAGTACTTATGGTCTGAAGTTTACTTTGTTGATAATCCCAGATAGGTATCTTGCAAAAATGTGCTGTTGACTTTGCTATAGGAATATTCTGAGGGGAGCAGTCTGCAAAATTTTCAAAACTTGCTGTCATGCTGTTACTAGTGCTAGAGATACTGAGGTTAAATACTTAAAATGCACCTGTTTGGATATATTCCCTTCCATGGGGCGGGGGGAACTGCAAACAAAAAAACCTCTTGAATTTCTGTGTGAGGCAATCAGTCCTCCTATAACAAACAAACAAACAAACAAAAAAAAACACCCAAAAACTCCCCCGAACCCACCACCAAAAAAAAAGTTACCAAGCAATGTAGAAAAAGAGATGAGAAATTCTAAACATCAGCTGTTTGGAATCAAGGGTGGTGATCTGCAGTTCAAAAGACTCGCTCTTAGGATCATGTGGTAAATTAAATCTGGGTGTATTGCAGCCCAAGGGACACTGCTGGTCTTGATTGAATGCCAAACCCTAATCCATTCATATCAGCATGACTTTGATCAAGAAAAGTTTAATGTAGATTTTTGAAGTGGAGAAAAGGAGCGGGTGATAGAAAAAAAGGAGTTAAATAGGTAAAGAGTCAAAAAACAGTTCTTGTCAGTGCTGCCTGCATTCTGTAATATGCTCACACATTCCTGGGCCTTGAATTCTTTGCTGCAGAAAAAAATACGAAACTCAGTAAACCTCTGCGTTTAGCCAGCTCATTTTCATGCAATGCAAGTTTGAAGCAAGTAAAACAAATGGATCTTAACAGTCACAGCCTTTGATGATACTTTCCATGCTGGAAGCTCCCCTTGCTTTAGAGCAGAGTAAGGTCTCAGAGAAAACTTTTTTTCTTTATGAGAGAGACTGCCTTAACAGTCAGTAAATATTAGTCAGCCACAAGAACTGAATATTACAAAGTTGTTCTGCTTTCTGTAATCCAGGCATCTGTCATTCATTTTATATCATGGGTAATTCACACAGACTTTCTGAGAAATAATTCTCTCCTTTTATTCAGACAGGTCAGCTCCATGGCTCTTAACTTGCAGCTATCATTTGCAATTTGATGTGTGTTTTTCTGTTGCAGACCCTTTTTGTGTTGACCTTTAAGGCAACAAAATAATTAAGCACCCCAGTGTTGTTCTGTAACTCTGAATTCACTACATTATCAAGCTCATGGTATTAAAAGGCTACTAACCCATCCATTAGGTCTGATCATGCCCTTTTGGAATCAATAGCAAAAATCACAGTAATTTCAACTGATTGTGCTCAGACACTACGAATTACTTTTATTTGGAGAATCACAGAATAGCAGAGTAGACTACTATCCATTGCTCTTGTTTCATATGGGCACCAGTGATACAGCCAGAATAATCTGAAGAGTATCAAGAGGACACTACAGAGCCATGGGAGTGAAAGTCTTTGGGGATAGGTCTTGTTATCAGTACTCCCAGTCAAAGGGAAAAGGCTTGAAAGGGCAAATCGGATTGGGGAAAATCAATAAATGGTTACGGGAGTGGTGTCACAGCCAGGGCTTCAGCTACTTAGACCATGGGACTCACTTTGAGAAACCTGGTCTCCTGTGGGCTGATGGGGTTCATCTCTCAGAGAAGGGTGAGAGCATCTTTGGCCACAGGCTTGCCAACTTAGTAAAGAGGGCTTTAAACTAGAGTTGTTAGTGGAGGGGATCTTCAATCCATCTCAATTCAAGGCCACTGAAGTAATAGATGCCCTGGGCCTGGATAAGTTTAACAGACCAGCAAGAGAGCACCTGAAGTGGAAGAGAATGAAATTCCAGCCAGTAAGTCAGCTTCAATGGGGATTCAAATTAAATGTCTCTATTCAAATGCACAGGGATGCATGAGCATGGGGAACAAGCAGGAATTAGACACGTGCACACCTGCAGGGCTATGGTGTCATGGGCACCACTGAGGTGTGGTGAGGTGGCTCCTATGACTGGAGTATGGGAATAGATGGGTACAAGTTCTTTAAAAAAGGAAGGCAGAGGGGAAGAGGAAGGGGTGTCATCCTCTACATCAGTGATCATCTGGAGTCCATGGAGCTTGGCCTGGGGATGGATGAGGAACTGACGGAGAGCTTATGGGTCAGGGTTAAGGGGAAGGCAAGGAAAGGTGATATCATAGTGGATGTTTGCTACAGGGCACCTGACCAAGAATGAGTGGATGAGGCCTTCTATAGACAGATAAGAGTGTCTTTTCACTCACAAGTTCTGTTCCTCATTGGGGATTTCAACCACCTTGATACCTGTTGGATGGACAGCACAGCAAAGCGCTAGCAATCCAGGAGGTTCCTGTAATGCATTGATGACAACTTCTTTCTCCAAGTAGTAGAGGAACCAACAAGAAAAGGTGGTGTGCTGGGCCTTTTTCTCATCAACGAGGAGGGCCTAGTGGCTAATGTGAAGCTCAAGAGAAGCCTTGGCTGCAATGACCATGAAATAGTGGAATTCAAGATACTGAGGGCAACGAGGCAGGTGCACAGCAAGCTCGCTATCCTAGACTTCAGGAGAGAAGGACCTCTTCAGGGATCTGCTTGGTAGAAAAACATGGGATAAGGCCCTGTAGGGGAGAATGGCCCTAGAAAAGCCAGTCAGTGTTCAATGACCACCTCCTTCAAGCCCAGGAGCAATGCATCCTGAAAGCATGGAAGGCAGGCAAGAATGCCAGGATCCCTGCATGGATGAACAACAAGTTCCTAGACACACTTAGATGCAAAAAGAGTTTACAGAGATTGGAAGCAAGGGCAGGCAGCCTGTGAGGAATAGAAAGCATTTGTCTGACCAGCCAGGGATCTGGTTAGGAGAGCTAAAGCCCAAATAGAACTAAATATGGCCCAGGACATCAAGGGTAAGAAGAAAAAACTTTTACAGGTATATCAATGATAAAAGGAAGGCTAGGGAAGATGTGGGACCTCTCTGGAAGGAACCAGAAGACCTGGTCACAAAGTATATGGAGATGGCTGAGGTACTCAGTGACTTCTTTGCCACAGTCTTCACCACCAAGGGCTCTAGTCACACAGCTCAAGTTGTGGAATGCAAAGGCAGGGACTAGGAGAAGGAAGACCTAGCCACTGTGAGTGAAGGTCAGGTCTGAGACCATCTAAAAAACCTGAAGGTGTACAAGTCCATGGGACCCAACAAGATTCATCCATGTGTCCTGGGGGAACTGGTGGATGAAGTTGATAAACTGCTTTCCATCATTTTTGATAGTCATGGCAATCTGGTGAAGTTCCCACTGAATGGAAAAGAGAAAACATAACCCCTGTTTTCAAAAAGGGATAAAAGGAAGACCCGGGCAACCATGGGCTAGTCAGTCTCACCTGTGTGCTTGGGAAGATCATGAAACAGATCCTCTTGAAGGCTCTGCAAAGGCACATGGAAAATAGGGAGTTCATTGGTGGCAACCAACATGGCTTCACTATGGGCAAATGATGCCTGACTATATGATGACCTTTTACATTGGAATTACAATGCTGGTGGATAAGGGATGAGCAACTGATGTCATCTACCTGGACTTTTGCAAAGCATTTGTTGTTGTCTTGCATGACATCCTGATCTCTAAATTGGAGAGACATGGAACTGATGAATGGACCACTCAGTGGGTAAAGCATTGACTGGATGGCTTCAATCAATGGCATAGTTTTCAAGTGGAGAGCAGTGCTGAGTAGTATTCCTTGGGGGTCAGTACTGGGACCAGTGCTGTTTAACATCTTTGTCAGTGATATGGACAGTGGGATTGAGTGTACCCTCAGAAAATTTGTGGATGATGCTAAGCTGTGTGGTGCAGTTGACTCAATAGAGGGAAACATGGGCTCATGCCAACCTCATTAAGCTCAACAAGGCCAAGTGCAAGGTCCTGCACCTGTGTCAAAGCAATCCCAAGCACAAATGCAGTCTGGGAAGAGGATGGGTTGAGAGCAGTCCCTCAAGAAGGACTTAAGGGTAGTGGTGAATGAAAGACATGAGGCAACAATGTGCACTTGCAGCCAAGAACACCAACAATGTCCCAGGCTGCATCAAAAGAAGAATTTTTGCTTCTTTTCAGCAGGTTGAGGGAGGTGACTCTGCTCTGGTGAGACCCTACTGGAGTACTGTGTCCAGCTCTGGAGCCTCCAGCACGTGAAAGACATGGACATGCTGGAGCGGGTCCAGAGGAGGGCCACAAAGATGATCAGTGGACTGGAACACCTCTTTTACAAGGATAGGCTTATACCTTATTGTGGCCTTCCAGTATTTGATGGGGTCATACAAGAAAGCTGGGAAGGGGTGTTTTACAAGGGCTTGTAGTGTTAGGATGAGGGGTAATGTGTTCAAACTGCAAAAGACTTAGATTAGAAGTAAAGACAAAGTTCTTTACTATGAGGGTGGTGAGTCACTGAAAGAGGTTGTCCAGGGAATCTGTGGGTGCTCCACCACTGGAGGTGTTCAAAACTGGGCTGGATGGGGCTATGAGCAACCTGGTCTACTGGGAGGTGTCCCCGCCCATGTCGAGCTGTTTGGAACTAACGATCTTTAAGGTCCCTTCCAACCCAAACCATTCTATGAATATCTCCAAAGATGCATTTTCCTGCAGTTCGAAATACAAAGAAGGCTGGAACTAGGAAATTAATAAAATGTTTAATTTTAGTGTTCATTTTAGACAGTTATTTTGATGTGAATACAAATTGCCTGGTATTTGTTTTAGAACTTATGCCTACCTATACTGTTTCATGCATCTATTTCCATCTTGTAATTTAGTTTGACAGAATTTTTCTTGGGAGAAATCATACAACCAAAAGCAAGCTTTTATAATGCATAAAATTAGATCAGTAATTGGTTTAAAATTACGTAGATATGAAACATTGCCTGTCAAACTAAGACAATACAGATTGCTCCTTGTCAGGAGAGGGAGGGGAATGCCTTTGTGGCTCCTCTACCTATCTAAGTTTCGTAACATAATCAGGAAAGATTTTCTACTTGAAATAAAAGTTACTTTTTGAACTTAATTACACATCATTACCAAATGACATCAATTAATTGCTAACAATCTGTAATGCACTTTTATCAAAAACCCTAAACTCTTATAATTTGCTAAAAAGGTAATTTGGTTCCTTAATTGAAATTTAAATGTTTTTCACGTCTCTTTCATATGGAGATAATACTTGCATTGCTTGGTGGTTTTTTTCCAGAAAAGAATTTATTTTTATTTTTTCCCATAAATCTTTAAAAGGCTTCTTTGGTGTCTTTGGTAGACAGCTGTGGCTACTGACACTGGCTTTTGCCTTAGTAGCACATACAAACCAGAAAGTGATAGTTTCAGTTTAGTTAGTGCTCGAAATCCACCACTTATAACATTGCACTGGGAACCCTTTTGACAAGATCAGTATAGTTTGATACCAGAAATCCTTGAAGCAGGTGTAAGGTTCTTGTTGGCAAGGTTTGTGTGTGGTTGATTATTTGGGGGGTTTTTTTGGCCAAGGTTTATATCACCGAAATATTTTCTACCGGCTCTGCTAGAGCACAATCCCACATGTTAAGGAGGCATAATATACTACTGTAGAAGAGAACAAAAAAATAATGAAAAAAGGGAAAGTCAACTACGAAAAGTATCCAACATATTCCAGACATGTCTATCATAACTTTGAATGATCACTTTGATGCCATCTTAACTGAGGCCTTAGCAAGCAAATAAGGAGCAAGATGTTCTCAAAGCTTGCTTAGGATGTGAGATGAGAACTTTCTAAATAGTCAAAAGTGAAGAAGAAATCCTAACAAGCCTCACTCTAACATCAGTCCAGTCAGGACTCTCTGAATAAGAGGGAGGAGAATTGTTTCAGTGGAGCTGGTGCAAAAAGCTTGTCTTGATTTCAGGATGAAAGGATAAAAATTATGAATGCTTTTACTTAAAGCCGAAAGAGACTTGGATTTTCTAGCTCATTTATTAGTCAGTCTTTACACATTTCTCCTTCATCCTCTTCAAGGTTCTGATTGAATTCTTAAACCTTGTGGGACCAGAAGTTTAGCTGTATTGCAGTGGTTTCCTTATTTCCTTTATTTGGCAGAGTCAATAATCTTTCTGTTTCAAAACACCCAGAATTCCCAAGGACATATCTCAGCAGAGACTGTTTTTTGGGGGGGGCAGGTATTTGATCAAATCCAAAAATTTCTTTCAAGGTAATACTTTCCTTCAAGATACTGTTGATGAGTAAATTAACAAGACGCGTCTAAAACCTTTACACTTATTTTTCTTTGGAAGCACTTTTGTCAGTGTACTATGCATAAGAAGTACTTTTTTTTTCTGTGTTGGATGCCCCACCAGGCAGCTTAATTCTACTCTGTTTTTGGATGCAGATTCAAGAAACTACAAAACATGTTTTTCATTTATTTATCCGTATTAGCCATTATACATTTTCACTGAATTTTACATTCTTGGAAATTCTTTTTCCATCTTTCACATAATCATAGAATAGCTTAGGTTGAAAGGGACCCTAGACACCATTTAATCCAACCTCCCTGCCATGGGCAGGGATGCCTCTCAACTAGGCTAGGTTGCTCAAGGCATCATCCAACCTGGTCTTGAACACCTCCAGGGCAGGGTCTTCTGCTGACCGCTTGCCTGATTACGAAGGATATCATCATCAACAGGCAAACCAGAAGCCAAAGTCCTCCCTTTGCTTTTAAATCATACACCAACAATCCAACATTCTGGAGCACTGGAGGGAGGAATAAGTCAATACATTCACTCACAGTATAGGGTGTGCAGAAGGGAGTGAGCTGACACCGGAACCATGTCATGATAGATGGAACGACCCAGGTGATCAGTCCAATCATCTTGCCCCACCATCCTGGGAGCTCCACTTGCCATGAAGAGTTAGGGAACTGTTTGAATAGCCAGAATCCCACATGGCACATCCACTGTGTGAGCAGGTCAGTCAGCTGCACCACCAGCAGAGTCAGTTCTTATAGAAGTGGCTTCTTGCTCTGTCTCCAAGTTAATGTTAACACCAGCACTTCATGGGGGTATCTGCAATTTCTCTGCGCAATCTATTCCAGAGTCTCACCACTCTTGTACTGAAGCACTCCCTTAGATCTAGTCTAAACCTACTCTTATTCAGTTTAAAACCATTTCCCCTTGTCCTGTTGCTGCACTCCTCTGGAAAGTCCCTCTTCAGCCTTCCTGTAGATCCCCTTCAGGTACTGGAAGGCAGTTATAAGGTCCGCACAGAGTCTTCTCTTCTCCAGGCTGAACAATCCCAGTGTCCTCGGCTTATCCTTATAACAGAGATGCTCCAGCCCCTGGGTCAACTTTTTGGCCCTCCTCTGGACTCATTTCAACAGATCTATGTCTCTTTTATGGCGGGGACACCAGAACTGGATTTAGTATTTGAGGTGGGGTCTCACAAGAGCAGAGTAAAAGGTGAGAATCACCTTGCTTGACCTGCTGGCCACACCCCTCTCGATGCATCCCAGGATGCGGTTGGCCTTCTGGGCTGTGTGAGCGCACTGCTGGCTCATGTTGAGCTTCTTGTCAATCAACAACAACAAGTCCTTCTCTTCAGGGATACTCTCAACCAGCTCTGTACCAAGTTTGTAATTTTGCCTGGGGTTGTCCCAGCCCAGCTTTAATGAAAACCTGCAGAGGAGTAAATCAGTAAAAGCTGACAGAAAAACCTCATTTGTACTTCACAAAAATATTAAATGTCACAACATTTTATATTGTAACAAATAAGGATACACAACATTTCAAACTATGGAAAAGGTGTTTTCTGAAATTTAAGTAAACACAGTTTTTTAGAATTTTGCCATGTTTCAAGATGTGGTAGGTACTTTGCCAATCAAAATTTTGCCAGGCTAGGACTGACAGCTCAAAGAAAACATTCACTTGGAAAGAAATGATACAGTTAAATCAGATTTATGTTATGTGGATTAATTTTGAATTTTTTTTGCTTGTACTGAGCAAAATTTTCTTCAGATTAACTAGCTGCAGTTTTGCTACCTTATGGTCTTTAATTTCCACCCAGATTCCTCTACATTCATGAAGTGTCAAGCTAGCTAATTTTATTTGAATAGACTATTTTACATTATTCACACACTGCAACTTATAAAAAGGAAAATAATAGTAACTACAGCACCTGAAAGGTGATCGCTTACAGGCGGTGTTGTATGACCTTTATGAAGAAGAATGTAATAAGTATATTATGTTGAAACAATGAAGTGTGTGGGCCTAAAGCTCAAGAGAAATAAGTGCTGCCTTTGTCACAGTCATCTAGGGCTCTTTGGAAACAATTAGTGTTCACGTAATAGATCCAGACAGAGAGAAGTTAGCAGCCAGTAAGGCAGCACAAATTTCTGAGTTCATTTTGGAAATGAAAAAATTCTCACAATGATTCACTGTCTCATAGAATTAAGATTTTTTTTTTTTTTTTTACAAACTCTGCAGGAGATGGAGACTCTTGAAATAGAATCTCTTCCTATAGCATTTAGCTGAGGAGTAGGAGGAAAGACAGAGCAGATAAAAGCAAGCAAGGACATCCTGGTAGAGAGTTTTCACAGGTGAAACAGTAAACCACAATACCACAATGCATGGTGGGTATGGATGCTGAGTTGTTTTTTTTTTTTTTTTTTTTTTTAAGGGCCAACAAGACAATGACTTTTACCCTATCTGAGGGGTAAACTAACCTGTGTTGTTTTGTTCACTAACTCACTGAAGTGCTGGGGTCTAAATCCCAAGCCCTGAATCAAAGTTGACATGGATGATTCCCACAACCAGGCAAAGGAGTCTTCATATTAGGAGAAGCCTTTTTCTTGGTTTTCTCTCAAGCCTGGTCAGCCCTGGGTGAAAAACAATTAGGAAGCTAACACCAGGTGTCCTGCCTTTGAAGTTAATAGCATAAGAGCTGATTCTGCTTGCAGTGAATTGTGGAGGTTTGCTTGTGGGTGGGGTCTACTATGTGGGGTTTGTTGTTACTGGAAAGGCTTTCTGACTGTCCCCTGCAACCAGAGTTCCAGGCAGTGGTGGGGCAGGATTGAGAGCTGGACAGGAGTAATGTAGGTGACAATGCTTCTCTTTGGCATTTACTATAGTGACTTTTGCATGGTTATGATTGGGCTTTTGACTTGGTTTGTTCCTTCCTTCATTACTGGATTCCTAGCTTGGCTTACTCCTTGGTTGGTTACATCATCTACTATGAGTGAGTATATTGATCTGTTTGTTCCTACTGTTATTAACCATATTGTATCTTTCCTGTATTACTTGGAATTGGATTGTAAAGTCTGTTTTCTGCTGATGGCTGTATCCTTTCTGCTGGGCCACATAACTGGCAAAACACTCACTCGCTCTCTCCCTGCAGTGCTATGTTCCCCGTGTCCTAACTTCCATTCCTTACTAGGAGGTCATTTGTACTCCAGGACAGTCATGCAGAAAGTCAAGTCAGTTCCCACAGGTCTGTTGCTCTTGGGTACTGGCTGTTGGTATCAGTGGCCAAGGTCCCTGGATATCTATGGCACTCTTCTCTATGTAAATCTCTGGTCTCCAGGATCTTATTCCACTTTCAGGATTTTCTTTGCAGCCAGGGTCTTAACCTTCTGAATTTCAGGGCCTGTTCTCTTTTCCAAGACCACTTATTTTTGTCTCTAGCTCTTCTTTCTTGACCACGAACCCTTGCATTTTCCCAGTATAATTAGTTTTTGTGCAGACACACAATGTGTGATTAGCCTTCTAATTGGTGGTTCTGCCTTATGTTTTCTTATTAGCTGGAGGATTCAGGATGTGTCACTGCGTTCAGTCTGCGTATCACCAAAATTTACAACCAACCCTCACCAGCTACATCTACCAAGTAGAAGCCTTCTGCTTGAGAGTTGAAGGGCTCAAAAGTTCAGTTTCAGATACTTATCCTAGCAAATATACACCCAAGTAGCTGTTGCCTGTTGGCATTTAAAATTCAAGCTGTTTTTCTGCCTACAAGTGCATATTTGGAAGGTCCATTTACTGGTCTTAGTTAAAACGGCTTGAACGTGGCTATTCCCTATCCCTGCTGAGGGCTTTATTCTCCAGGCTATACCTGCATGATGGAAAAGCAGAAAACATTGAGTATCTCAAGCTTGTTGGATACAAAATGAAAACAAGTGCACAAAAGCTTGAATCCACTGCAAAATAGAATTTTATTGTCCTGGGTTTGGTTAGGATAGGCTTAACTTCCACAAGAAGCTAGGAGGGGCTATAACCAGGATAGCAAGCTGAAACAGTCAATGGGAGATTCGATACCCTATTGACATCATGCTCATTATGTAAGAATGGAGCTGGAGGGGATGGCAAGACATATTTCAAGTGGAGCAGCTGGGGCCAGGGACAGCAGTGTTCAGGCAATGAGCAGCTGCATTATACGTAACTTGTTTTATGTATTATTTCTTTAGTATTGTTGTTTCTTCTCTTTTTGTGTTGTTCTAGTAAACTCTTCTTATCTCAGCCCACAGGGTTTTGTCTTTTTCTCACAATTCTCCTTCCCATCCCACTGCTGGGGTGAGGGTACAGTAAGCGAGCAGCTGCATGGTGCCCAGCTCCCAGCTGGCTCTAAAATACAGCAGTCCTTTTTGGCACCCAGCATGGGGTACAAAGGGTTGAGATAATGACAGAATCTGACCAAGGTGTGTTATAAGAAATGGATACAACAATTTTTTTTTCTATTAGTTAAATAGTGTATGGTGATAATGGTCTGTTTGTTTGCATGGTGTTGTTATGTAAATCCTTATGTATGCTATGTATTCCCTGTGGTGATATTTGTCATCTCTGTAAAATGGATCAGGATTATCATGCTGCTCTATTGGATATTGCTGACTGATTATATGATTATGCCACTGGTCACAGGGTTAAGCTGGTATGTGTGTGCAGCATTGTTGTTCATTAGTAATCATGTACAATCTATGGGCAAGATAGGAGGCAACTCTTTCAGCTTTTGAAAAATTTGAATATTCTTGGGATGTCCAAGCCAGCATGCTCTTATTGCTATGTATCCTAAAGGTGTCCTGGGTCTTGTTATAGGGTTGCACAACATTTTTGAAAAAAATACCACCCAGAGGTCTGCCTTGAGGCTGGATAGCTATAGATGACAGGGTGTGTGGGAGAGTATGGGCAAGTGTCTAGGGCTGTGGTCACCTTCAATTTTTTTTTTTTCAAATTTCACACCTTGAACAGGCGTAGAATCCTAACTAGTAAAATATTTGAAAAAAGTATGTAGTCAGCCTGGCCATTCCCAGGGGATGCAAATCACTGAAATGTTCTGGGGCCTAGCCCACACCTACTGAGCCCTTTTCAACACTATTCAGTGCCTTCAAGGGGAAGAGAAGGTCTCTAGAACTAGAAACAGACCAGCAGTTGCTGAAGCTGAGCCAAAGAACCGACCTGTGCAATATCAGTTGCCACTGTACAGAAAAGGAAAAACACACACACACACTTCATTTCATGTTGTGAGGGATAAAGATGAAACAGGGTCATCATGAGAACAGGAGGAAGAGCCAGAGGTGACCACCTGATCTCTATCCCTGAGTGAGCTGTGAGATATGCAAAAGGATTTCAGCTGTCATTGACGAGAGCACATTATCATCTAGCTGCTTTGGTGCTGGGAGGTTCTGGTGCTGCAGGGCTGGGAGTTTGGAACTAGAGATAGGGAAGCCAAGCATTTGGGATCTCTGTCTAGGGAAGAGGACACTGACAAGGCAACTGGGAAACAGACAGAAACCCTGAGACTCTGGGAGGAAGATGTTACATGTCACCCAGGCAAGTGGACCACCTTGAAGTGAGGTATCCAATACCTGAGAGAATGAGCTGTGCTGGAGGTGATGTATAACAAACTCTATTACCAGCAGTTACTTACAGAACTGGATAAGGTCAAATGCATGCCACCTGTGTGGTGGAAATTTCTATGAACTGCACCACTGCCATATGCCAGATGATTGGTAGTAGTGCCTGCAAAGATGACCAGGGCAAATGGTGGATGAATTGGATGGCCAGCTCCAGCAATATGAAGGAAGTCTCTCTTCCTCCCTATGGGCCTGTGTTTCAGCTGTGGAGGAACTGTCCCAGGAGTTCCAAGAATTCAAAGAGAACATGACCTACTCCCCACCTGTATTTGCTCATATCGTGGCTATTAGACACAAGAAAGAGGATATGGAAGATGCACACCAGGTGGTACTCTGTGGTTTTGCCTGTGTGAGCATGTAAAGGACATGAGGAAGTGGGATGAAAAACCCGCTTCAATCCTAGGTGTACAAGTACATGAATTGCAAGGAAAAACAATCATAAAAAAGGGATTCTTCCAAGAAAAGCACAGCTCCAGTTTCCAGTGGGAAATTCTCCAGAGTAGGTGGTCTGATCTTACTTCTTATCCTCTTGATGGGACTTCTAAGTAATTTTCACAAGAAAAGCGTGACTCTCATCAGGATTAGAGAAGCCCTGCCTCCAGCAAGGTGGAGGAAAGAGACAAGTGGGTTTACTGGACTGCGTGGATCTGGTGGCCTGGCACATATGACTCACAGAAGGCTCTAGTAGACATGAGTGTAGAGTGTACCTTAATGCCACCAAGCTACAGAGGGGTCAAACCCATCTATACTTCAGGCGTGACAGGGGAATTCCAACAGCCCACTGAATTGGAAGCTAAAGTGAGTCTATCTGGGAAGGAGTGTCATAAACACCTCATGTGACTGGCCCAGAGGGTCCGTGCAGTTTTTGGCATAGACTGCTTCAGGAGAGGGTATTTCAAGCACCCAAAATTGTACTGGTGAGCGTTTGCTACAGCTGCTGTGGAGACAGAGGAAACTGAACGGTAGTCTACCTTGACTGGTCTCTTGGAGGACCCTTCTGTGATGGGTTTGCTAAGGACTGCTGAACAGGGGGTGCCAATTACTACCACAATGGTGCACTGATGACAATATCACACTAGCTGAGATTCCCCGATTCCTGTCCTTAAGCTGACTTGTCCGCTGAGGAGCCAAGGGGCAATCAGCGAAACACTGTTCACTGGTTGGTCCTGTCATATTGTAGGAAAACATCGAAGGTGGAAACTGCTGTGTAGAGTCCCACGCAAGTCACAGAAGCTGCTGAGGAAAAGGTGAATAGAATCAGTTTGCAGAAGTCAAAGCCATCCAACTGGCTTTAGATACTGCTGAGTGAGAAAAGCGACTGTCTCTGAATAGTCACTTCCTGATAGAGAGAAGTGCTCTATCTCTGTACTGACTCGTGGATGGTGGCAAATGCACTGTAGTGGAAGTTACAGCAGTGGACGCAGAACAACTGGCAACGCTGAGGTAAACCCATCTAGGCTACTGAATTATGGCAAAATATTGCTGCTCAGGTAAAGAACCTTTTTGTGAAAGTACATTATTTAGATGCCCATGCACTCAAGTTGGACCACTGATGAACATCAAAACAACCAGCAGGTGGAGCAAGCTTCCAAGACTGAAGTGGCTCGGGTGGATTTGGCAATAGAAGAGTGAGTTATTTATAGCTTGGTGAGTCCATAATATCTCAAGCCATCAAGGATGGAATGTGACATAGAGATAGGCTTGTGATCGAGGGGTGAACATAACCATGGACAATACTCCACAGGTTATTCAGGCATGTGAAACAAGTGCTGCAATCAAGCAAGTGATTAAAGCCTGAGTGGTGTGGAGGATGATGCCTGAAATACAAATATAGGCACTGATTATATCACAGTCCCACAAACCCACCAAGGCAAGACCTATGTGCTTACAATGGTGGAAGCAGCCACTGCATGGCTGGAAACCTATCTCTGAAAGATGACCTGATTTTCTGGAACAAATAGTGAAAAATGAAAGCACTGATATTTCAGCAAAATACAGAAAGTAAGCATCTCTCATCTTGGATGACCTATAAGGCATTCTAGTGTTTCCTTCTCTACTGCCAGTAGGTGTTCTTAGATGGAAGTGCAGAGAGCAGTAAGTGTGGATTGATGGTCAGCCAAAGCAAACTGCATAAAGATTGAGGACACTGAAGGGATACTGCAACCTGTTATGCTCTGATTGTGATTGAGATGGACTGCCTGGATATTCTGTAGGCACAAGTAGAAATTGCAAAATGGTCCTATGGATTAGATTGCTGTCAGCTTTTGACTGAAAACAAGCCACTCATATAGCTGAAAAATAGCAAGAATAGATTCCAGTGAAGTTAAATTATTATTACACAATTTGTAGGCAATGCATGATCATGGAAGGGCCTTGGCTCAGTAATTGTTTCTACCTTGTCTAGACATTCTCTGAATACTATTATTATTTCAGGTTAGCTTTAACAGAAATGTCCAGAACTCTGACTGAAAAGCCATAAACAGCTAGTCTCTGTCCAAGAGAACTTGCAATACAAAAGGAAACAGAGGCAACTGTGGAGTGCAATGAGACAGCAGGTGAGAATCGTGGCAAATAACGAAGATATGCTCATGCAATCATATTAGAGAGCTTTGGCTCTCTGTTGTTTTCAGCTGCACATATGTATTTCCAAAATAACTCTACTGGAGTCTTTGTAACTATACTAATGTAGCATTGGTATGAGGCCAAAATTAGAAATCTGTTGTTTCAGGTTTGACGCATAGATCACTTAGCCAGTCCTCTTAACTGTGCAGAGGGTGCACATTTTTAATGTGACAGAGGATCTTGCAGATTCTGAGAGACATTTCCAAATCTCAGTAATGTACTGCTTAGTCTCGTGGGTGACTCTCAGTTCAAGACTTCCTAGGCAGAAGAGCAGACTGAGAGGAGACCTTATTGCTCTCTACAACTGCCTGAAAGGAGGTTGCAGTGAGGCTGGTGTTGTTCTCTTCTTCTAAATTACTGATGTTGGGATGAGGGGAAATGACCTCAAGTTGTGCCAGGGAAGATTTTGATCAGATATTAGAAAGAATTTCTTCACTGAGAGAGAGGATAGACACTGGAACAGGCTGGCCAGGGAGATGGTGGAGTCATTGTCCCTGGAGGTGTTTAAAAAAAAAAAAACCAACACATGTAGCAGTTGAGGTTAGGGAAATATTGGGAGGAAGGTTGGACTTGATGATCCTCGAGGTCCTTTCCAACCATGGTGATTCTATGATTCTTTGTTGGTATGCCACACTGAAAATTGTCTTTGTGAAAAAGTTTTTTTATTAATAGAAAAAAAAAAGATAATTTTTTGCACAGGTTTATTTATTCATCTGGTAGGAAAAACAGATAAATGCAGCCTTTTTACAGCGTTAGCTAGACTGAGTCTGAAAGTATGTTCCTCAACTAGTGTGCTCACTCATACTATTGAACTCTTTTCATATCTCGTTTCCTTAGCAGATGAGATGGAAAATTATTTTAGGAATAAAATCAAATAAAAATATAGAATTATTTTGTCTATACTAAAAGAAAAGTAAGAAAAAATTAATGATGATGGCAGTGGGGGAAAAAAAAAAGGTTTCACAGCCTAGGCTGTAAACCCAGATCAACCTTACTGACCCAGGTAGCATAAGATAAAAGTAAGGTAATTTAAAATTCATCTTTGGCTATATTACCAAATAATTTTAAGACTTCAATTAGAATATGGCTAATAACAAGTCTGTTTCTTTACCTGTTGTGGAAAAAAAATGTTTATAAGTAAGGTAGTTGCTCTAGGTGATTTACTTACTATTTGATTTCTTTTGTACTAGGAAATACGATGTGAAGTCATAGATCTAAATGAGCAGGGACACCATGTTTGGAAAAAATATTTAAAAACTGGTAGGAACAAACCTGCATTTTAATACAAGTAAAAGAACCACTATGCACAGCCTAAAATTCTGCAAAGGCACATTTTTTTTCTTTTTTGTTTTAAAAGACATATTTTCTTCTGGATCATAGGTAAAAACAAAGGAATATCAAACAGTAGCATGTGCATCACAGGTGGCTTGTAAGTCCCCTCCAAATGATCAGACACAGAGATGGGAGCTTCCTTGACCAGCAGTGTTACCTACTGCTGCCACTACTAATGTTCAAGGGCCAGTAGAACTTTACCTCTGGAAATCCCTTTAAAAAAAAAAGAAAAATCTCTGCTAGATCCTTGTTTAAAATGATGAGTCCAGTCTTGGCTTTAAAGGATATCAGAAACTGCCTTAATGTAAGGTATAATAGAACTATAGGTAAGTGGGTTTTTTGTTTGTTTGTGTATGTTTTTGTTTGTTTGGGTTTGTTGTTTTTTTAATAATCAGATTTATCTTCTCCAAGGAATAACTGATGAAAGAAGAGACTGACCTTACTTCAGCTTTCAGACCATCAACCTCTGCTCTTCTCCTAAACTCCATTCTCCCCTCAGAAATTCAAAACATCTCTTGTCTACTTTCCACTTCTACTCTCTGTGCATTTGAAAAGGTTCCTGTCCTTTCTCTGTCCAATGGCACCAGATCCTGATCTTGGGGAAAAAAGATTTCTTGTACAGGCAGTTGTCACACATTCAACTCCATAGTGAGATGTTAACTAAACTGCAGAATAAGTAACTTCAAAATAAATTATTTATATGAATTATCCATACAAGTTTATCATAAGAAGAATCTTTGAAAGAGCTCATGAAAAACCCACAAAAAACTATTAAACATATGAAGTAACAGTGTTGTTTTTGTTTTTTTTTTTTTTTTAAATCATATTTTGAGACAAAATCAAACATTGCTCACTGAACTTAAAGTATCGAAAACACCCCACCATCATGGAACTTCTGTTACCTCCTCATAGAACAAGAATGTTTCTCTTCAGCATGGGAGTCTGAAGCAGGCCACTGACCTGCTAAGAGAGAAGTCTAACAAACCAAGCAGGTACTTGGATCTTTCCAGAACAGAATTCTTAATTTTACATATCCATGTCATTGCATCTTCTGGAGCTGATGCAACCCGATGCAGCTTGTACATAGCTGGTTGCAGAAACTGGAAGAGAGGCAGGTTGTGCTCCCTCCTTGGCCCAAGAGCTCCTCTAAAAATAAGCCTAACAGAAATGGAAAATGCAAAGCTGAAAACAGCTGGAAGTAAGAAGATGCATTAATTTTAGTAGTTTCATCTGGATGCAGCCTGTGGCTCATGAAATCCCTGGGTTGTTGGTTGTTGGAACCCAGGAAGATACACCAAGGAAAATAACAGTCTTTAAATGCTTTCTCCAAACATTTTCTGTTTGGTATTGACAAATTATTGGACTGGCTGAATCTAATGGCTAAATTTATCATGTTTAAACAACAACAACAAACAGCTGTCCAGGACAGTTCCTTGCAGCCAGCTAGCATGATATGACCTATGTCCATACTATTAACTCTCCTACCCACCTAAAGAACATGGCTTTATTCAGACAACCCACTGGAAATTATTTCTAGCCTATATAAAACCCTGATGCATGCCCAGGTTTTGCTTGAGAGGCTTATAGTTGTCACGGGGATTTTATTAACAGTTTGTTAGCCTGACAATCCTCAGACGGGAGCCCACGTGCCATTTATTGTGCAGCTATAGAGATAACCAACGTGCCACTATAAATTTTAAAAAACAAACAAACAAACAAAAACTCCTCTCCTTTTTTTTGGCTTTTATTTGTACAGTTCTCTTTGTGTAGACTGTGGTTCAGAACATGGAAGAAGCAGTCAGAATTCCTCATGGTTTTTTTTTTTTTTTTCCTTGAACAACCCTTGGAAATAACCCAAAGGCAATTTTACCAGAGCATCAGAGGGGAGATACCCCAAGAGCCGTCAGCATTTGCATCTTAATCTAGGATGATTACTGCAGTAGCAGACTATCTCTACCTGAGAATAATTCTTTGAGCAGTCAAAATAGGCAAAAACATGGCACACAGCTGAGTAGTCAAGCTCTCTATAGCTTATCAATGTATTCAGTACCCTGTTGCACAGAAGTTTATATGTTGGCATGTGCAGGGCAGTTGGCCTGACCTCAGTGTCATTTTCAGCTTCCAATGCCGTGTCTTCCTTCTGCTCTTTTTCTGCTAGATGTATGGTCCTTTTCATCTCCATTTCCTTGCAGTACTTTTGGATAAAATGTGTATATTATATCCAGTTTTGCAATAGAAGTTGCTTAAATCCCCAAAAGCATAGAGTACCAGCAGTCCCTGGTGAGTTAAAGCTGGTAGGAAAATATTGCCTGTTTCCCTCTGAATTTAAAAAAAAGTTATTGTACAGAAGGATTAACATGATCGGTGTCTTGGAACCTTTCAAAGAAAGATGGAAATCTCCATATATTAGATGGGACTGAGAAATGCAATTTCTTTTGCTAACTGATCTATTTTAGTAAAGATCAAGAAATGATTCAAAAGTCATTCACACCAGGTGCAGCCTTAAAAATAATTCAAATTGGTACATAAAAACATCAGTATACTCAGTCCTGTTGACCTTTAAAATGGCTATAGACATTCATTTTGAGTACTTGTAAAGGTGAAGTCTAAATAAACATAAAATGGTGCCACACATATATTCCATCCTCCAGAAGTTGTGATTCTTAAATAAATCCTTAATCATTAGTGGTATAAAAGTGTTTTGTATTCTTTTGGAGAAAATAAGATTTTCTGAGTTACATTAATAAAAGTTAAACTGAAACACAGGAAGTGAAAACTTAACTAGAAATCAGAAGAAAGTGGAAAAATCTAACGGGATTTAAAAAATAAGTTCCAAACATATTATGTAGCTTAGGGTCAAGCCAATGAGGAGACTTTAATGAGTGTTTAGATTTTCAGTGCTGTGTCTATTTATTCACATTTCTCTTTCTCCATAAATTAGATTTTCTGTTTTATGCTGTGGGTTATTTTCCTTATGGTTACTTAATTTGAGTTTAGTTTTTCCTCACAGCTAATTTAACTGTTGTGATATTCCATATAATTCTTGGAATGCTGAGCTGAGTAGTCACTGATGTGTACATCAAGACAACTGAAGAGTGTTGCATCACCTCTTTGTACTGTTTATCAAGAATTTAGAGAATTTTTAAGACCTACATCAGTATTTCAAGCTTCTTTTTCCTGAGTTACATGTAAATCTTAAGTATCCATGCCTGGGATACATGTGAGAGAATTTTATGGGATTTAGTTGTCTTGAGCATAATGATGGCAATGATAGTGTCTGTGGGTAAGAATCGGGGGAAGGCCAACAAGGCAGATATCGTGGTAGTGGTCTATTATAGACTGCCCAACCAGGATCAAGAAGCAGATGAAATACTCTATAAGCAACGGGGAGAAGTCTTACAATCACTACTGCTTGTTCTTGTGGTGAACTTCTACTTCCCAAATGTCTTGCTGGAAATGCAATACAGCAGAAGGGAAACAGTCTAGGAGGTTCCTGGAGTGTGTGGAAGAAAATTTCATGACACAGCTGGTCTGGAAGTCACAGAATCACAGAATTTCTGTGGTTGGAAAGGACATTTAAGATCATTGAGTCCAACCATTATCTAACTCTACCAGGCCACGTCTACACCATATCCCTGAGAGCCCTATCTAGATGGCTTTTAAATACATCCAGAGATGGTGATTCAACCAATTCCCTGGGAAGCCTGTTCCCTTGATTAAACCCTTACAGTGTAGAAATTTTTTCTAATGTCTAACCTAAACCTCCCCTGGTGTTAACTTAATACCATTTCCTCTTGCCCTGTCAGTTGTGACATTTAAGAAGGGCTGGGCCTGAACGTGTGGTTGTGATCAGGCCCAGTCAGCATTGTTCATGAAAGGCTGGTCCTGCTTGATGAACCAGATTTCCTTCTAGGACAAGGTGACCTGCTTAGTGGATGAGGGAAAGGCAGTGGCTGTTGTTTGTCTGGACTTTAGTAAAGCTTTTGACACTGTTTCCCACAGCATTCTCCTGGAAAACCTGGCTCTTTGTGGCTTTGGGTGGGCATATGCTTTGCTGGGTGAAAAATTGGCTGGCTAAAAAATTCAGCTGGCAGTCAACTGAAATGGTGTTCTCCAGGGCTCAGCATCTGGGCTTGTTCTCTTTAGTGTCCTTATTAATGATCTGGATAAGTGGATCAAGGACACCCTCAGTAAGTTTGTAGAGGACACCAAATTAGGTGGGTGTGTTGATTGGCTTGAGGGTAGGGAGGCTCTACAGAGGGATAGGGACAGGGTGGATCGATGGGCTGAGGACAGTGGGATGGGGTTCAACAAGACAAAGTGTTGGCTTTTGCTCTTGCATCACAATGACCTCCTGGAATGGTACAGGCTTGGAGAAGAGTGATAGGAAAGCTGTCTGGTGGAAAAGAACCTGGGGGTGTTGGTTGAGAGGTGTCTGAATATGAGCCAGCAGTGTGCCCAGATAGCCAAGAAGGCCAGCTGCATCCTGGCTTGTGTAAGAAGCAGTGTGGCCAGAAGGACTAGGGAAGTGATTGTCCCCCTGTACTTGACACTGGTGAGATTGCACCTCAGATATTGGGTTCAATTTTGAGCCCCTCACTACAACAAGGACATGGAGGTGCTGGAGGTTGTCTCAAGAAGGGCAATGAAGCTGTCTAAGGGCCTGGAGCACAAGTCTTCTGAGGAGTAACTGAGGGAACTGGGGTTGTTTAGCCTGAAGGAAAGGAGGCTGAGGGGTAGACGTTATCACTCTCTACAACTACTTGAAAAGAGATGGTAATGAGGTGGGAGCCAGTCTCTTCTCCCAAATAACAAAGGATAGGACAAAGGAATGGCCTCAAGTTGTGTCAGGGGATGTTTAGGTTGGATATTAGGAAAAAATTTCTTCACTGAAAGGTTTGTAAAGCACTGGAAGAGGCTGCCCTGTAAAGTGCCAGCGTCACCATCCCTGGGGATATTTAAAAGACAGGCAGATGAAATGCTAGTGACATGATTCACTGGTGGCCTGGCAGTACTGGCTTAGTGGTTGGACTTGATGACCTTAACGGTCTCTTCCACCCTAGATGATACTGAATCTATGTTTTTTAAAATAAATTTATAGTACTCTAAAGGTAGGTAACTGGACTTTAGGACCTATAAAATGTAGGTGACAGATAACCTTCCTGCCATAGCTATCTGGAATGTAGGTATCTAAACTAAGGATCTTGATTCTTTTCATACTGGAAAAACCTCCCCATAATTATTTAAAAAAACAATTCAACTCAGCTATTTCAGATACTTTTTAGGGTGAAAATTGCTCTTTGGAAATTCACTATGTTCCATGTAAATGTGAAATTTATTTGACATCTTTTTGACTAACCACTATTATCTTTTGTTTGGTAAGTGGCACAGGGTGCATATTACTTTTCTCCGCTTCATTGTTTTGTATCACGTATTGTATCATGCATTTCTTACAACTTTTAAATTGATAGAAATCTTAAGAAAGAAATAATGTCTGAAAAGGTTTCACTTCTACAATAATTACACTTTTCAATTAAGCAAGATTTGGTATCTGATTTATCAATGGAGATGTTAAATTCCAGTCTTTTGTTCCAAATTCTTTGAAGTGATCACCCTGAAATACTTTAATGAATTCAGAGTAAATATATAATAGGTAGTACACCTTTATTCTTGGTAAGAATTTTATATAATTTGTTGTTCTGTAAAATTCTCCTGAACATTTAATCTTCCACATGGTGTTGAATTTCTTTTAAAATGTCAAGATAGGTTCAGGTAAGTTAAAAGAAAATATAAGTATGGCTCTTTTATACATGTGCATCCTCCCTTCTTTCTTCCATAATGATAGCATCACATTTTCTTTTTGTGTGTGTAGTTAGCAAATAAGTATGATACTATAGAAAGTACACCAGTGTACATCAGTGTTAAAAGGACAGTATTAAGGATTTTTAGAAGCCACAAATATCACTTGGTTGTAAATGAGCTGCAGAAACTGTCCATATTTGATGGAGATGGACTTCAGAAGCCATCTCAGTCACCATGTATCTCAGAAAGATGGATTGCTTCAGGGCACTGTGCTCTGTTGTATGGTAAATGAGGCATTTGCCATAAGGAAAATCCTTGTGCACTTTAAAAAATGCAATAAAAATGTAGGTTGGTGGCTCTTGCCTTGGGGATAAAGAGGTCCATTCCTACCAGAACTGTAAGGGTTTTTAGTAAGACCTTTCTGAGTCTTTTCCTCCTATACTACATATCTGGATATAGACCACGTGCTGACAGCGAGCTCAGGACAGCAGGTACGTTACCACTGGATAATAAACCTCTATGGGGAGTTACTTGGCTACCCATAAAGCTGCAGAGAGGAACATAAAGCAGCATGGGCTGAGTATGAAAAATGGCCCATAAGGCAGAATTAGAGGGTCCCAACACCCTGATTGTTCTGCAATTTCATTCACAAGGTAAATGGTTCTAAAAATTAATAGTTTAACTGAAAACTTTGATTTTATTTTTTTTCCTAAATCTGGGATGAAACAATGAAGCACTGAAGATTCCCATCAGCTGAAAAGCATGTGAGCTGCCACATGTGTATGCATTAGCAACAACATTGTAAGAGCAAGCCTAGAATTTTGTGAGTTTTCAATATTTGATTTAGCAACTTTAATATTTTTAATTACCTTCGTTGTCTGTGGACATTTCCTATATATCTTTAGGCCAGGTAACTAAAGCTTATATACTCCCTACTGAGAAAAAAATGTGAGCACATATAGTAAGTTCTGCTTACTTGTCTGTTATCCGTTTGGGAACTTCCCTGATGCTAAACCATGACATGTTCTGATCTTGTAGAATAACTAGAGCAGCTCTGATTTTCTTCTTAATATTTAAATGTTATACCTCTGGGAAAATGATAATCAGTCAGAATGTTATCCAGTAGAAATTTGACATAGTCTTGGAGAAGCTAGTTCAGCAAACTAGGTATCAGACAAATCAAACAAAAGAAAAGTGACTGAGGAGTGGAGGATGCTAAGAATAATGAGTGTTTTCTATCTGAAGGAGGAAATAGTATATTTCCCTCACTGATATTCTATTTTTAATTTAGGGGAGGAAGAAGAGAGGGAGTTAAACCTCACAACAAGTTTAGGGTGGACAGAAAGAAGGAAAGGTGTCCTAATTGAATATTACTGGAAAATAGAAGCATTGTGTTTTGGATCTGGAGTATGAGAAGAGAGTCACAATACTGAGTTGCTCATTTAGGATCAGGAAGAGCTGCAGTCATTGCCTTGCTCTGTTTTGTACTTTGTGTGATCTTGGGGTTGTGTCTGTTTCTCTGTGCCTGCTCTAAACAGAATAGTAGCATTTGCTAAACTCTCCAGAGTAAAACTTGTGCGCTCGTCATCTTTTAGGATAAATTTTAGGATTTGCTGTATGTTGGAGATGATGGTGGTTCCAATATGTTAACTGTTTTCTGTATGGAAATGTCTCAAGTAAAGGAAGATATTTCATCAGCCTGGCTTGCTCTCAAAGGCAATGCCTTTATTTTCCTGAACTGTTTGGAACTGTGTGTCGTAATAAAAAATATAATTCCATTCACTCTAACATAACAATAACATAGATGTTCCGAAAACCATGAAAATGGAACTCTAAAAATTTGATTTTGTGTGTGTGTCTGTCTGATAGCGTAAAAATGTTGGATAGATTTCTGGTGGATGACTGGAGTATGTAGATTTTGAAACGGTATTTAAAAATGAGTCAGTAAATCCTAGCAAAAACTATGTAATTATTCTGAAAAAATGATTAGACAGGTAAAGTGGACTAGTAATAATGATACTAATTTCCAACAGCTAGAAAGAGTACACATGACAAAAGCTTCTGTAATGTAAGTATTGAGAAACTGTGTGGTTTACTGCGTGAAGTAAGTTCATAAATGAAGATCAGGTTTGTGATCA
>NW_008612817.1:0-57244 GCF_000691845.1 Merops nubicus
ATAGAGTCTGTTTCCGTACGTCACCCTTAGAAAATACATATATTCCCTGTTGCCAACAAGTAGCTGAACCCAGGGGAAGCTCAACGACTTAGATGCCAAAAGCCCTTCCTTGAACTTTAGGACTCATCTGGGATTACTTCAGAAAAGCAGTGGAAAGTTTCACATGTGGGTTTGCAGATAACCCCATAAACTTTCCTGCACTTACCCCGAAATGATTTTCTAAAAGTTATCTGAAAATAAGGTCGGAAGAGTGTATGAGTAAAATATGCAAGAGGAAAATGACTTTTTCCTTTTATAAAGCCGAGTTACACAAAGTATATGCATCACTAAAGAGCAGTCAAGCAGACACATGGCTGTAAAGTAGGAGCTTAAAAGATCTATTGACCCTATCTGACAGGCTCTGCAAAGCACAGCTCCAGCAGAGCTGAGTGGTGCCATTCAAAGGCTGCTGATAAGAGGTAACACAGTGTCCTGAGGGGACTACACTTTGTGAACACAGACAGTGATTATGCTAAAATAATTAACACCCCTAATCAAGCAGTGAAGATGCAAGGTTCAAAACACTGATTTTGTTCCTTTTATTTAAGAGAAAGAAGCTGTTCTTTTATCCTAAACACTGTATCAGCCCTTTGTTCACAGACTACAAGGTGCAAAGCCCTTATTTTTTACAATCCGCTCTGAACATACCAAACTGTGCACAGCATGAACTGATAAAGCTTGACTTGAACATTTTTTTTTCTGAATGTAAATTGCTGTAGGCTTTAAAGGATTCCGGATCTCCCTGGGGTAGGCACAAACTATTTTTAAAATGGATTTGATACGACATGTGTTTTAAAAGTCAATTTGAAACAGAATACATCTGTGTGCTAATGGGAGTAAATGGGATTGTGAAACATATGCCTCAGGCCTTTTTTAAAAATAGAATGCAAGAATCTAAGCCCACAAATAACAAAACTAATAGCAATACTAATTTACTGTGTGTTCTAGTCCATACACATCCAAGTGTATTGACATCAGAACAAAGGCGTAGCAGGCAGCTGTCTGTAAGTCATGCAGACTGCCGCTGAGTAACAGCAGCCAAAGCAAACCTGGGGAAGGAGAGGGTTCCCTTCTGGAAAGGTTATAAAAACTATTTTATATGAAGATATACACGTATATACATATGTATGTATGTGCTTTTAAACATCTATGTATGTACATATATGTATACACACAGATATGTATGTGCACACATTCTTTGGACAAGATGTCTAGAGAAGATTTCAACTCACCAGCAAGGTGACGAAATGCCACCTGTTGCCCAGTCACTGATATATTCCCATCCTGAAATGTCTCTTCCCTCACCTGAGCTCCTAGAGGACGTTAAGCATCCACAGAGACACGCAGATGCCTCTAACATTAAGATAAGGCGGTGGATTAGGGAAGTTTCTCATCTCCAAGGGAGGCAGCAACTGTCTGAGGGAACCCACTACATACAGAGGACAGGAGTGAAAGACGCCAAATTTGTCAGTTCTATAACATTCTGTAGAAATATCTATTTGCAAGAGAAATCTTTTGGGGAAAAGAATTGTTTAAAATACTGCCCCACTGACTGTCTCAACACAGCAGTGGATGAAAGAGCAAGCAGCAATCTCCCACCTGTATTACCTTTCTGCCCTTCTACAGGAACTGGGACATGTGGGAATTGTAATTTTCGTTGGTGACTGCATCTGGCTCAAATACAATTCATACATCCTTTCTCTGCCAGCATCCACAATCACAGCCTGCCAAATTTAGTTCTCAAAAAAAACCAACCAAACAAACAAAAAACCCCAAACCCAAAACCAACCAACCAACCAACCAACCAACTACCTTTCTCAAAGGGAAAAAAAAAATTAAACCCGACAAAGAACAAGGAAAAAAAAAAAAAAAAAACACAGAGGAAAAGTACACTTTGGGACATCTTAGAGAATTAGGTTGTCACATTTGCTCTGAATCATTTATCTCATAGAAAATAGCTACCTCTGCTCATCAGAAGGTTCTTTATCCTTTATGTTACTTCTACAAAACTATGCTACAAAACAGTGGGCTTAAAATGACTGTTTTAGTCATGTTTGATGAAACTGCATGAGCCAATCAGGTCATTAAAAAATAGTAAGAATACACCATGTCATTGGAAGAGAAAGCAAAACAAAGCTATGATTTTTCTTTTTCCTACTTAAATGCTTCATGTGTCTGTGGTAGGGGTAAAATAACTTGAGATTGTTATCTCTGTCCTTAGTGTTGGATTCTTGGTAGGGCTGTAGGTCCTGGAATTCCTTAGGCACTACTTGGACCTGGCTCGAAAATTCCCTTAGGGCTTATTTTGAGTTGCTTATAATTTCTTGGAATTGCCCATGGTGCAGAGATGGACATCTATCTCTGAGTCCAAACCCTCATTACAGCATAGGCTGAGATGAATAGGGGTCTGAATGCCATCTGAGTTGACCAATAAAGCATTAGAAGTGATCAGAACTATGCTTCTTATAGTAGCAGTGGCAGCACTTAAATGGTAACAGGACCATTTCGGTAATGAACCAAAGTCTTCCTTTCTTCCCTTACAGAGAATTTAAATCAAAATTATAGTGCTAGAACTTTGGTGTCACAGTGCCTGAGAAAAGTCTGGTCTTCACAGACCATCAACAATACAACAGTAAAAATTCCTTTACTTCCGATGTGTACGGGACTTAAGACTGGCAGCATCCCAAAATGCAGGCTAGTACCATGAGATACCTCTTACAGGAGAATTATTAAAGAACCTGATCACAACAGAGCAGACGGGTGGTTATGAAACTGTATGGTAAAACAGGAAAACATCCCTGTAGGCAAAGCTGTCAAGGCAATGAAAATCTGAAAGTAAAATTAGTGTAAATAATTATCTGGATTCAATGAGGCAAGAAAGAAAGACAAATACTGTCAAGAGACAATAAGATACAAATTTAAAACCCAGGCTGCAGCAAGCGAGACACATGAAGGCCAACAATTGCTATGAAGTACAAGATAAGATGAATAGTGCTGAGGTGACTCTGTTCCAGCAGGAAAATGGAACAGAATCTCAAAAATGTCTTGAAAATAGTTAAACAAACCCATAATATTCATACATAGCTAGTTAATCTAATTTTATTTATCAAGTATTCTTATTTTCCATTTTGAACAGAGCTGAAGATGAATATGTAGATTAATCTAATCCTGGAATTAATTTTCATCATAACAGCTGAGTGTTTGTACACAAATACCATATTGCTGAAACACATCCTACACTTTAATTTAATATCATTAATCCATGAAAGCCTCTTTGGACTGAATGAGTGGAAACTTGAAAGGTTTATACTCTGACACCAAGAGTTACACAAACATTTCCAAAGGGAATGCAGGGACCCCCAGACTGAGGTTACCTGTGCTTCTCATTCTCCCTGGTTTATAAAACCCTTGCTGCGGCACAAGCCTTTGGAAATGTGGTTAACCTTTACTTAACAGGGGCAAACCTTTCCTACCTTTATCCTTCCTGCCCTGGCAGGCTGAAGAGACATTGTGTTCCTTCCTCACAGACACACTAGTCACTCAGGACAAATTTCCACTTTCACCTTTTTTTGTCCCTGCTCCTTCCTTCTTTCTCCTCCACCCGAGATGAAGCCTTTTTTCCTAACTCATGAATCCTTGCACAGATCCCAGCTGGATATTTCTGATGAGCCCCTTGGCCATCGTGGGTTTCCTTGCTACTTCACTCCCAGGCTGCCTCTGCTGGGCTATGAGCCATAGACCAAGTACAGTGACCACCACCTCCCCACAGCTGCTGACATATCCAGGGGCCACCACTTTCCTGTTCCCTCTCAACATTTGCTGTTACGGTGCTGCAAAGATTATAAGCCACATGATCATATGACTTCTCAAACAGTACTAAACTCCCAGATTCATGGCTATAGTCAAAATTGCCCATACTAACATCTAGAGAAGGGAGATAGTCATGGAGCTAGGTGCCAGGGCCTTTATTATACATTCACATGAAATTCAGAAGTTACAGCAAACAAAGCAGAAAAAAGTCTCCCTTGCTGAGACCTCCTAGGCAGGGAAGGCAAAATGAATATTTTCTTCTCCCTGTATCCCAGCAAGATATTGCAGAAAGCATTTGGCTTCTGAGAAGAACCAAGGTTAGAAGAGCAAAAAGATGCTCAAAGTCCCAGAGATATTTCTCCTAGCCCTGAGAACAGTAGTTCTGCCAAGGGAACGCAAGACTCGGAATTCTCAGGTGGCAGGGTCTGCAACTCCGACACTATACCTCCATGCTGTTGGCATTGGCCTCAGCTTTGAGGCAGAGAAGCCATTTATCACAGAATCATAGAATGGCTTAGGTTGGAAGGGACCCTGGAGATCATCTAATCCAGCCTCCCTGCCATGGGCAGGGACACCTCTCAACTAGACTGGGTTGCCCAAGGCCTCACCCAGCCTGGGATTAAACACCTCCAGGGAGGGGCATCCACAGTCCCTCTGGGCAATCTAGTACAGAGTCCCACCACCCTCACCCTCAAGAATTTTAGATCCACCCCAAAATATGCTACATTGCATTGCAAAAAAATAGGCACCTATGCACAGCCCACTAGGTCACTGTGATGGGAATGTTTAGGAGGCTGGAAAAAAAAAAAAACACAAACAAACAAACACTAGCAAGTTTTTTCTTTAACAACTAACTCCTCCTAATGCTATTTTGGTTAAAATTTTGTTACAAGGATTTCTGCTTAAATGTTTTTCTATGCCTCCTATCTGTAACTACACAAATCTATCTTTGTCCCTTGAGTGGTCAAGTTGCTCATACACCTTTGTAAAATGTGTGAATGTTGTGTCTTCCCAGCACATTGTCACAAAATACTTATATGCTGTTGTAGAATGCACTGTTTTAGAATACATATATTTGGGTTCAAAGCAAGCTAATATTAACCATATCCTACCTGGAGAATTTATAGACATCACAGACCTCTGCTGGGACTACAGTTACATTGTTTGCCTATTCTTAAAGTGGGTTTTTGCTGGGACTTCTTTGATTTTGTACTATTGTAAGAGAAAGGGCTTTCATATTTTAAATGTCATTGGGATCGTTTCCAGCTTATAGGGCACTGCTGCATGTGCTGTTTATACCACATATGTCCTGTCACAAACAGATTTTCTATTTTTTAAGTCTCTCTTTAGAGGAAGGTGGCAGTCTTATGAAAATAATGGTGTGAGAAATGCATTGTTGTAGACAATGAGAGGATTGTGTTTAATGGTTTTAAACATACCTGCCACCACTCAACAGTCAAAATGTGGCACATTGGTTTGTGAGATGTAGCATCCTCATTTTTCTAGCTGAGATTTCTTGGACATGAATGTATGTCATGTTTGTAACATGCACAAAACATAGAATTGAACCAGACCCTAGTGGCCAAAAATCTTGCCTCAAAGTTATGTGAGAATGAGAAAAAAAAATGGCAGGGTGATAGGTGGTTTGTAAAAGTAGTAGTAGCTTTTTCCTTCCCCTAAAGGAAACAGAGGTATAAAATATGCATATCTATTTACAAAATTAACCTTGAGTAAGTATGTCCTGGTTTGGGATAAAATAGAGCTGGTTCTGCTTAATGATTTTATATGTAAAACGCGACAAGCTGACACAGTAAACTACTCAGTAAACCCACGACTCAATTTTACCCCAAACCAGGACAAGGTACCTGAAACATTGAAAAAAAAACCACAAGAAAATAAATAAGCAATTAATAAAATGGGCCAGTTGCCACTCTCAAGAAGCCCATAAATAGAAGAGAGAAGAGAAGAAGGGAATAACTGCCTGAAAGAGAATAGAAAGACAGAAGTGAAATGACAGTTGGAAAATGAATGGCAAGGAGCTAGATGAAGTCAAACAAAAATAGAAGTCTAGTAGATAAAACAAGAGGGAAAAAAATAGGAAAGCAGAAATGGGAAGTGCATACAACTTACAAACAAAAACAAAAACTTAAAGGCGCAAAAGTAAGAGAATTCTAGAGAGACTGAATGATTGTGTGTCTGAGGCAAAACAGCCTCAGGGAAAGAATAGGGACCCAAAAGTCATATTTCTTTAATCATGCTATGTAGTTACACTAGTAAAATCCCCTGAGCATAGACTCAACAGTGTAAATCTAAATGTATTTGTATCAGTAGAGAATATTCGTAAAAGAAATGGAAAATCTGCAGGGCAGGAATATAGTTAATAGCAGCAAAGGCAAAGCAATGGTCAGGTTGGAAAAAAGAGATAAGGAATTGCATGTTCTACTCAACACTAACAACAGAGTGATATTTTAATGATGCCTCTTAGGTTTTATTGCAGAAAGATTTTACTTCTGAAATCAAACAGTAGATTAAATTTTCAGGTTTAAGTTTTCCAAACCTTGCATGGTTCCCTCTCAAGTCAACATATTTTAGACATAGGCTTAGACTGCACACTTTCTGCTATATTCGTTTTGCAGAGAATATTCTCATCAGTTTAGGCAACTGCATTTGCCTCTCATACACATGGTTGCGGTTCTAGAGGAAGGCTTAAAGTTTTGGGCTTCTAACTTCAGTCCTCTTCACTGTATGTAAACTCAAGGCCAAAGACAGATGGCAGGAACAGGCTCCCGTACACCACACAGGGACCCACTGCAGTCAACACTGGACACTAGGGAGGTAAACTGGTACTTATATAACCTGAACATATCTTCAAAGGCAACTATGAATCAAAGAGAACAAGACTGCTGTACGAACTAATCCTATTCTCTCTTGAGTTTCAAGCCATTTACACTGCATCTGAAGCACTGTGGGTTTCAGCTGACTGGACCGGTGCCTGGGTGCCAAGGGCACCTTAGTAGATGTGATAAGCCAGATAATTCATGCACAGATGAACGGCAGTTACTGTTTTGCTCATCCCTTTCTATTATCATATTTTTGCAGCTGGTTTGTTTTCTCAGATAGAGAATAATAAAGATTCACACGATACAGAGCAGGGTCTCTATTATTAGTATGCAAAAGCAATTTTCATTAATGTCTACTGACAGCATAACTATTTTAAAGTGATTTGGTCTGGTGTCCTTTAGTCACAACCTCTTGAGGCCTGAGGCTTTCTATATAGCAGCAGGGACCACTTCCACCCTAAACATCGATGCTCAGTTAGTTCAAGTTCGAATACAGGGCACCCATTTTACTTCTCATCTGAGCAGGTGCATCACCACAGAAACCCATCTTGATGCAGAGATCTGGAGCAAGATCATGAGTAGGTCAGTCTTAACAGTGACAGGGGTCCCATTCACTACATTATATCAATAAACCCAATCCAGCAGAACCAAAGACATTCCTATATTATAGAAAGTTTCATAATGAAGCATAATCGGTGGAGTTAAACTCATTAATAACAGAGCTAAGTGTATGTTAACACAGTAACAAGTAAGCTAATAATTATTAGAGAAAAGATATTGCTAGAGAGGTAGATTAGTGCCTTCATCAGGCTACTAACCCACCATTGTTTCAGAGATATGGATAGGGGGAGGGTTGACTCTCATATGCTTTCGGTCAGAAAGAAAAGTGTTTTATAGCACAGGTACAATAGATTGTCAGCCAGGGTTTCTTTGAGCAAAAAATACAGGCTGATCTTTCTACGTTTTGAGTGACAAAATTGTTTCTGTCATGTGTAATCTCTAACTGACCTTTATGTGTCATCTTTCTCTGACCCCTCTTGTGAGTTGCCTATAGATGCATGTGCAGTCAGTCACTTCACGTAGTGTGCTGGCTTGCATATGCCATTAGAAGAGCTGCTAAACTTACAGAAAACAAAACAAAACAAAACAAAACAAAAACCACCTAAACTTCAATTTCAGTTTATTGCTTAGATTTACACGTATGATTTCATTTAACACTAGCACAAATCTACAGCATTTCCAAAGCTACTAGCTTTCAGGATGAGATAATTTCTTTTGGAAATGTTTAAGAAATACCCTTTTATACTGTAGAGGTGAGAAAGTTGTTAGAAGGCTTGGGAGGGTTCCTTCCCATCAGAAATAAACAAGAGAAATTGAAAAAAGCTCTTGAGACATGGGGATAAAATGAGCATTTAGCAAAATTTTTCAGCAAGACCACTTCAGGTATTCAGCAATTTAGCTGAGATGAGTTTAAAAGGTCAGGACATAAGGTTATTTTGAAAAAAACCCACGTTAGTTTAATCAGAAGAGTCAGAATTAGAATTTATGGGGACAAAACTATCTCCTAAATGGAGAATGCAACTGAGGTATGGATTGCACTAAGCTCTATGCACGCTAAGGTACTGCCTTGAAACTATTTACTTGACTCTTAGTCATTTGTCTGTATTATACTTGCTTGACTTATTCCTGGACTTGAGATGGGAATAGCCTATGAACCATCTTTGTACCACAGGATTCTCCCTCACAGTTCCTTGGTTTTATTTACCATTTATACTGGCCCATCCCTAGATGCAGAAAGAGAAAATTCTGCACAACATTTTATGGGTGATCAGGGAATTCTTTGCACAACCATTTATTCCTGCTCAAAATCAGCATTAAATCCCACCTAACAGCATTTGCAATGCCATAAACAACTATATAACTGCTAGGGTACCCTGAAGGCTTTTTGATTGTAGCTCAGTTACCCTTTCCCGTCTGTATCAGTTGTGGCATGAGAGAAATTGCCTGAAGAGAGACTATTGCTGGCAGTTGCTTGCAGCCATGAAACCTCATCCCATCCTCATGGCCCCTGTGACTACAGCAGCAACAGAGAGCAGATCCCTCCAGCATGCCAAATGACTCAAATAATTTCTTTCTAGGAAGCAGAGAGTTGTGCAGCCAGGACTTTATTGGTGCTTCTCTTGCATTATCTTCTCCAGGGAGCTCTTTTTCTGTTTGCTGTTTTTTGGTTTTGATCCTGAGATGGCTCCCTTAGCTGACCTGAACAGATGTTTTGAGCTGTCGTTGGAAGCAATAACTAACTATAAAGTTCCAGTAAAACAGAACAACTCAGTGTGAAATGAAGCTGCTATCAGGAGCCACTGGGATCTGTGACCCTCGGGATGGTTTGGGCAGGGAGGATAATTTTCATGCTGCCGGTCAGACCTGGTTCCTGAGCAGCCCACTGATGGCAAAGTTCTACTTCTTGCTCCATTGCAGCCTGGGAGAATCCATTGCAGAGTCCTAAATCAGGGTTCCTGTGAAAGGGAGACAAAAAACCCACCAAAATGCTGGTGCAAGCATATCTCATGTCAGAATCAATGGCTCTGTCCTGAGGAGTTACTTTGGCTTGTGAGCAGGGCTGAAGAAATCTTCTCTCCTTGCACGGCCTCCCTCTAGCTTCAGTTACCAAAGCAAATGTCTCTGCTGTGTGGTTTGAAGCAGTCTGATTAATTCATCTCCACGATACGTAATGGTGTTAAAGTCAATAGAAGTGAAAAGCTCACAACCAGCTGCCAGGCACTGACTACCCAGAAACACAGAAAAGGGAGCAGGTCTCTAACTGCCCTTCTAAATGGCATGGAGATTGCAAACACATTTCTCCTCTGCTACATAAAACCACTTTCCATCTCATCTCTTTCCTTCATCATCCTCTGAGCTGTAATGAGACACAACATTTTCACTGTTGCTTACCTCCTGCGATTATGAGATGTTTTCCTCTTAAGCACACTGAAGAGCTAAGTGTGTATTTATGGTATACAAGCTAGTTTGCTTAGCATTATAGTGGAGAAAACAGTATGAATCCCTTTATGTTTTATCACTGGGATGTGTTTATCATTCCACAATCAAAGGTAATGCAAGTTGGTATCAATTTTACCAAGAAAAATAAGCCAAAACATAATGTGAATACATAAGAAGTGTTGTTGACAGCTTGTTTACAACATCGAAGGTTCTAATGCAGATTCTGTTTTAGCACAAAACCTACTAACATAATAATACTGTCTGCTTCAGACAGCCTGCTATCCTCAGCTGCACAGTTTTTGGAGAAGTCACACTTCCTCAGACACTCTGAAACTTTGCCTACACAAAACCCTCACTGCTGCTAGTCCCATGTATTTCCAAAGATTTTATGAGGGCTTCTCTTCTCACTTCTCAGGACAGATGCATTTATTTTATTAAATGCTTGTCTTTCTGGGACCCATTATCTTGTAACCCTTCAAATTCAAGTTTACATGTACAAATGGGGTAATTAGACACACATTTCAGTAGTTCATCATCTTTTCATGAACAAAATCATTTGCTTTCTCCAAATGCTAAGGGTCAAAATAATAGTACCAAGATAAACAATCTTAAATATACTATCTAAGCCCAAATTCAAGAAAAGTTAATCAAGTGTTTCAGCATTCAAGAAGAGCAGAGATGACTTTTTAGAAACAAAATATTATTTGACTATTTCACAAAAAAAAAAAAAAAAAAAAAAAGTGTTCCTGAATTAAGGACTATTTCTGAAGAACATCTGCTTAATACATCAGGCTGGGAGAAGCTGCTTCACTAGAATCTACCTGGGCTTTGTGTGAGGTCCAATTTTATCTGGTGTCTTTATTAATCATTGTAACAGAAAACATGAACTGTGCATTTCAAATCCAAAGAGGACTGCTGCAAGCAACTCTACAAAAGAGAATGAGTGCAGCCATCTAGCATGAAAGTGGTGTACAGGGCCCTGTTTTAATGATAAACACAGAGGAACAAACCTAAGCCTGGGTGTGTAAATTTTACTTTGCTGTTCTCCAGCTCCTGAGTGCTTGCCTTGAAAACTCTTAATGTTTGTGGATGCAACAAGCATATGCATTGAATGCATATACCCACTCCATGAATAGAAAACTGAGGTGATGAGTTGATTCTTAAATTTTGTTCCAGTGCAGAGGTGCCAAGTATGATAAATCATTGACAAAGGCAACAAAAACAATCATGTCTAATATGGCCCATAGACAAGACATGTAAAATTAAATTATGTTAAGGGAAACTTACAGTAAAGTTTTAAAAAACTCTTATAACAAACGCTAAATCCAAAATATAAATATTTACAAATTTTAATACTTCAAAATCTCCTGTCAAAAATGTAGAATATATAACATGCCCTCCAGATTTTATTATTATCTGAAATTGTTTGCAGTACTGCTATACAAAAAATATTTCCAGTTTCTGGTTGTACTGTAGGTTATTCATATTAATTTTGAGTGCTTATTTTGTAACAGATTTCTGAATTTAAACTGCATTGGAGAAAATCTGACTGCCTACTTATTTTTCTAGTCTGACAGTGGAAACAAGATTACAGCAAATATTTTATTGCACACAGGAATAAGAAAACATTTGCAAGGACTGTACAGTCAATTAAAAGTTTTACATTCAAGTTGAAGGCAGTTTCTTTATTCATCTACTTCAACACACAATTTTCATTTTCATGATTACATATTTTTTTTCATTTAAAAAATGCAGCTGTTTTTAGTCAATAATTTCTATGGTTATCTGCTTGGTATGTTGCTTTACATCAGTTCATGATGTAGCCACACATTATTCCTTGAATGTTGTTCAAGCTTTTTTCTCAAATTAGAATTGTAGATTTCCTCACAGACATCCTTGGAGCATTTCACAAACCTCACTCAACTTATTTTTACAAGAACCCTTCAGTGGTACAGATGAAGTGAGACAAAGAAAGTTTAAGAGTAGAACTTTAGGCTAACTCAGAGTTTACAATTTGCATCAGTGACTAATCAGTGCATTGGAAAAATTAGGTAGTAAATTCTCGTGTGAAAGTCTTGCTCAGCCTCCAGCAGCTCCCAGGTGCAGTATATGCACTGCAGATGCTATCTTAAAGGTATTAATTGACAACCCAAGAAGCAGGTCAGATTTTTGAAAGGGAAAGAAATTATGATAAGGTCAGCTTGAAGGATTTTTCTTACAGGGCACCTAAAACTATGTCTACAATAGTAGCTCAGTCTCAGACAAATTTCAAGCCCTGAAGACTGTATCTGAAATATGAGAGCATTAAAACTCTTGAAGAGAAATGATTGTGTGATAATGTATCTAATAGTCATTTTTTTTTATCTTGTTCCTGTCAACTGTCTTGAATGGTCAAGTCATCTTCTTTACAGTCAATGCTGAAAACTGTGTCTATAATGGCAAATATTTATTATCTAGAATGTATCTTGTCAAGATTGTGCTGGCATTCACCATGCATGTTGTTCCTGCCCACACTCTACATCCTAATGTGGTAGCTTAACAGAGGTCTTTGAGCGCAAGCAAATTGCACTTGGGCTCTTCATTGACTTCAGCTGGTATGGTACAAAACCTCAGCATGTTAGTCATATTTTTCAGTCTCGCATTATTACTTCTTCCCATTTTCACCCAGTCAAGACAGCAAAATTTCTTCCTGCACATTTTGGGCAGTCACATCACACTGCTTGGGCTCAGAGCAGATGGATTTACAAGCAAACATTTCTCTCAGAGATCAAGTATATGCCCACATTACCCTCCAAAACTGTTTTTCCAATCAGCTCTTAAAAATAAATATTCTGTCATGTGTTTCCTGAGATCATGGACTGACCTTTACCTGCAAAAGTGCACATATGTTTATGACAGAGCGTGTATGAAATAGATAACATTACCTGCAGCTTTAGCCACCTTTAAAAACTTGGATCAAAGTGAAATAAACTATATGCTAAATCAAACTAGTAGCACAAAGCTTAATATATTTCCATCTAGCAGGTAGGTTGCTCCTTAGATATTTTTAAAAATAATTGAAAGGAAAATTCAAAAATTTCCTTTTCTTAGGCATTCTGGGAGCTTAATAAATGAATTCATTAATCCGTAGCCTTTCAAGCACCAAAGTGAATGCAGGAAAGACAATGAGAAAGAAAACAACCTGAAGCATTAATAGTCCTGACTCAATTTAAGGAGAACCTTAACGTTTTCAATTCACATTCATGAAACCCAGCACTGTCAGAAATGCTGTGATTTTTTTACTTGTAATCAGTTTCTGTAACTGTTTTCACAACCACTGCATAAAATGCACATGAAAGGTTATAGTTTGGAAAGTCCAATAGGTTGATATATTAAGTAGAAGGATCAAGAAAAAAAAAGAGACTATGCACATCACTGACATCAGGAAATCTAGGAAAAAAATAACCCTTTTCCCTATTCTCCTTAATATTGTTTATGTAAGAAGGCGGCTTTCCCCCCTCTTAAACTTTATTAAGGATAAGTAGGCACAGGCCATCTGGAGAAAGGGGCTGGAGGCAAAGCAAACAAGTTAGAGTTTTGTTTTGCAGCTGGTGAACTGGAGGAATAGAATGTAAATGAACAAAGAATAAGGTTCAAAATAACAGATGCCTATAAATGGAAAATATCTGGTGGACAATAAATCCAAGAGGGAAGAGGGACACATGGGAGGACGCAGGAAAAAAACCCTATTACTCCCCACTGAATGTGCCTCTTGTTTATAGCACTCTGTAGCTCCCTCCCTTGTATGATCTTGTACAGTTAGGGCAGCTCATACATCATGGACAAACCAATGTGTGGTGATTTTCTCAGAAATAGCAGCAGGTCTTTTACTCCAGCCAGGATAATAGTAATGATGGCCAAGACCACATCTTGAGAGGGCTTTCTTTCCATTACTGATTCATTAGGCAAGGCACTACTTGAAACTGCTGCTAATAAATCACTCCTGCCTATCAAAGTTACAACAGTAACCTGAAAAAAAGAAAAACCAGCATGTGATCAACTTTAAACATAGTGGAAAAAACCCTTTAGCTTCTTGTTGTTTTGAATAGCACTAGAATACATCTAATCCTATAATATTCTTCCTGCTAAGAAATGTGTGAGAAAAGGTTTCTTCTCTCATGCTCTCCTTCTAAAGCATCTATGGAGGAGAATTTTATTCCTCCTCTCAATAAATCTCCAGCACTTGTTGATTTTCTTTTGTCATTAATAAATCACTCAGATTCTCATACACTGACTTCATGTGAGGTGATTAGCACTTATTCTGAATTGCTAGGATTTCCTGTTGTAATTTCACTTCTGAAATATTAATTTAATGTTTCAGCTATTTTTTTTTTTCTGATTTGGTTCCAAATTATTTTCTTAGCATCCCACCACAACAAACACAGAGGCTCATGCTTAGCATATTTATTTTCCGTCTATTTTAGTTGCCATTGACTTTCTGCAACTCAGAACCCACAAATTCTTTAACAGTGGTTAATGTAGGGAGTAACCACCTAATAGATATTATACTGATGTTTCCACATTTTTTATTAGTATCTTTAAAATAATAGATGGTGTTTGTTTATAACTAATTCCCTACTATTTGATCAACTGTATTTATTTTACAAAGCTTGAAGCACCTCTAGACAAAATATACCTCTTCAAAGCAGTTCAGAAAGTTGGGTAAAATCAGGAATCAAATACGTAAACAAATCCCTTAACAATAAAAAGTTACACAGAAAGCTAGTAAAACAGCAGTAAATAAACTTTTCTTTCTGAACCTATTTGCATACATTAAATAGAAAATCGTTGAGCTACTGGAGCAAGTGTGCAGTGTAACTTGTCTAAAGGCAGTTTTTGCAAATATTTTGCAAACAACATTTGACTTCTTAGATGAGGCCTTCCTCTTTCTGGGTAGTCAAACGATTTTTGTTTCTAACTGTACTTGTAAAATTCAGCTTCTTAGAAACAATACACTTTATTTTTATTTTTGTTACAAAAACCAGAATTCCTTTCTAGGACTAGACTATGTGTTAACCCAGACATGTCACAAGAAGGTCTAGTACGGTCTAAAATAAGCTTTTATGAATAGCAGTTTAACAATCCATCCAATTAGTGAAGTGGATGATGATGTGGCACTGGCTTATTCATCAAAGAATAAATAAATTGATATATATTTTTCAAACCAGTTGGGTGTTTCAACATCCTATAGTTTAATTCAAGTATGCTCACAGAAATAAGCAATATTTTTTCAGTCATATCCCAGCAATATCTACTAGCAAGGTATTCACAGTGTGTAAGCTCAGCATGGAGTATTGGAGAATATTTCAGGCTTTAAAACTCATTTTGATCTGATCTGTAATTGCAATAGAAAGCAAATATATCCAGCTGAACAGCTCTTAAAGAAATTAAACTACCACAAGATAAGGGGTATGGCCCTTCCATGAAACTCTAGAGTAAGTCCAGCTGGCTCTGTGTGGTCAACATATTTTCAAATGATCTAGATTTTGAAGCAAAAGCTTAAATATGGAAGTTTATTCATGGTAGCAAAGACAATGGTTAGCATTAAAGAATTACACAAAACCCTTAAAAAAGCAAGAGACTGGGAAAAATTGACCTGTGACATTTACTGTGACAGTTGTAAAATAATGTGGATAGAGGAGCAAAAGTAACCGTAACTTTACATACTAAACAAAGTGAGCAAAGAATTATCACTCAGGAAATGCAGCTTGCTCTTACAAGGTGTTTTTCTATAAAAATATATTCCTCAGCTTATTTGTAAATAGCAGCTCAAGAACTGGATTAGATCTTAACAATTATTAGGAATAAAATGGAAAAACAGAAATCAATAGGCTGCTGTGTAAATCCATGGTGTATTTATGTCTTGGCTGGTGTTGATATCTCTCATCCTTTCAACTCAAAAAGGCTATGGTGAAAGTTCAGAAGGTGAAAAAAGGGATGAGCAAAGATATGGAAATATTTCCATGTGACAGATGAACAAATAGACTGACCTCCAGACTGGAAACATGTATAAAATAATGATTTAGAAAAAGAATGGTTATTCATTTTCCTTTCCCAACCAAAACATTTAGGAAGGGTGTAGGAGGAGAAGTGTCATAAAAACTAAATTAGGAACCAGCTGGAATATTTTCCCCACAGTGTACAGTTTAGCTGTGAAACTCCTTTGTGACAGATCTTCAATTTACACAGGTTCAGCCAGGAGCTATCTAAGTCTGTGGAAGGATAATCCATCAGGTATAAAGCAATATAAAGGTGTCCTCTGGTATTCAAGAAATCTCTGGGTCACAGAAGTCTCTGAAAGTTGGGACAATATTCTTGTGTTCTTCACAGGCACCCACTACAAACTATTATCAGAGAGAGATGCTGGACTGGGCAGACCCTTGGCTACTCAATGCTATTCTTCATTACACAGCTCCATATTTGGTGAAGTTTGACTATGTCCCTGTTTCTTTCTTTCCTTTCAGTAATTGCCCTGCTTAGCTCCTGCAGATGATGTCTTTGAAAGGTCTTTGCTTACTCTGCCCTGTAGTGCTATAATCCATATATTGCTATCTCATTGCACTTTACACCATTCAGAAAGTGTAAATGGATCTCAGGGTAGTCATACATTTATATTTACTCTATGGCTTAAAACAAATATCACAAAATAGCTTAAAGGGATTTGAATGAAAAAGAGACATACTAAAGATAATCTATTTTTACATAATATATTACTTAACTAATAATTTCTTCAGATTTTTAGAGAGAATTTCACTGCAAAAATAAATTTCACCCACTCTTTACATTCACTCAATTTTTATGGGTTCCTGTACAATAGTTTTGTCAAGGCTGTAGTCATTGTAACTTGTGCCTTTCTGATGTGCAGATTACGTTAATAACTATAATGGAAGTCAATGAAAAATATACTTCATTACCTTGAAATGATCTGAAGTACCTGGGTAATTTTCATTTTAGCAGATTGTCTGCTAATGTGAGAAACAACAGCAAGAGGCCAGAAAAACATGTTTATCACCCTTATTTCTGTGGTTATTGAACATTAGATTACACTCACGTAAAGCCCTATGCAAACAAACAACTTTATCTTCTTTTTAGAATTTGCCTTGTCATGGGAGCTCTCACTGAGCAATTCCTGGCTATGCAAAAGAAGCAACAAGGTTGTTTAAGGAAGGAAAGCCAGTTTATTTGAAGGAAATGCTCAGTAAAACAGCATATCATAAAAAATAATCCTGGAAGCAGAATTAATTTATTCTTAAGTTTGGTTGCCTAAAAGGATGATCAATATGATTTTGTACTCCCTGTGCACTGCTTGCTCTCTTTTGACAGGATAATTAACGTAAGAGAAAGAAAATCTCATTTGAGCCTTGTCTATGTATCACTTCTGAAGCCAGTGAGATCTCTCTCATACCAAAGCATTTCAGAATATTTGCTAAAATGGATGAATGGAAATGAATTGCTGCACTTTTAACTTAAATGCAGACATGTATTTTCATGTCAGCTAATGTGATTGCATTATTACTATGAGTTTGCTTAGAGGTGGCAGGAGAGTTTCAAGGTCCCAGGAGCAGGATTAGGTTTTGGTTATATTTTTTTACCCTTTAAAAAAATATTTTTTTTTTTAAAATGTTTTAAAAAGTTGTGTTGTGCACCAGTGTCTCATTTTTCTATTCCATTAAAACACTGTTGAGAAGTGTATAAAAGAAAAAAAAAACTTAAATTGTCTGAGCGAAAAGAAGGAAATTTTTTTTACAAATCACCAAACAGATTAAAAAAAAATGTGTTTTAGCAGAAGCTGATTTTGCATTCTGTAGGGCTTAATACAACAATTCTTGCACAACCAGTGAAGGTACCAAGATTGCTTCCATGTGACAAACGCTGAGCAATATAAATATTATGTGAGTATTTTTAACTAGGGATCAATGTTAAGCTGATTAGCATAAATGTTTCTTTAACTGAAACATAATTCCAGTTATTACAGAGTAAACTGATTTTACAAAGAAAAAGTCTCCACACTGAGATTAAGACAGGCCAAAGTCAGTTTCATAGAAAATGTCTGGATGAATGTCTTTCAGGCTGATCTGTTTGGTTTTTGTTTTGTTTTGATCCAGACTTTTTGTAGGGCTTTGGTGTTTAGTTGGTTGGTTAGTTTTTTTGAATCTAACACGAGGGGTAAGAGCCAGCCTTGCTTTGAGTGCGTGCTGTGACTCATTTCCATTAGCCTCTTAAAATCACATTTCAGACTCAAAAAACCCTTCATCTAGGTGAGGATACAACCTGGATACAAGTAAAATGGGATTTATGATTAACCTCACACCCTCTGTAGGAGACATACTACTTCTCTCCCAGTTACCAGGTTATCTCAAGGTCTAAGCACAAGTAAAAGCCACATTTGATCATATCTATTGGTGTCCCGTAGTTCAGCCTTGTTCATTTGCTTGCACAATGTTGCAAATTTCTCCAACTCAGGATAAAACAAACCTGACACTAATTCAGACCAACCCCATAAAAGTATTGGAAGATGGGGACTGAGACCTTGAATGCCTCACAGGACTTAATATTCATAATTAGGAGTTTGACCTGTTCTGGCAGCCAATTATACAAACAATATATGTGGTTTAAGACATTATTACTAGAGAGAAAGAAATAAAGCCAAAGTATGATCTCATTTTTCCATATAGTATATTAACCTATTAAAAGATTTAGAGTACTCCATCACAGAAGTGAATTAATAATTAAATGGAAGATGTCTGGTGCTTTGTCACACTTTATGTTTGCACTTTTGTAAGAAGAGGGGTATTAGTTTATTTTAAGAAAAAAGGTAGCTTAACACTGGTTAGGAGCTCTAAAACTAAAAACAAAACGTCCATAAAATGAAAGCAATCCTGGTTCCAAAATAGTAATTCCTTCCATAGCACATTTTCAGAAGTTGTAATTATTTTTAAACACAGAGAATTATACATCCTTCATATTGTACAGTCTTTCTGCTTGATTGTCTATTATTATATCTTGAATATTAGTTACCTTAATACAAATAGCTAAATACATTGGCAAAGACAAATGAAACCTTAAAAAGAAAATACTGAACGTCTGCTATTGTGAATGGATTTCTCATCTGTGAGTATACTCAGATTGTGTCAATGCAAACTTTCAGGCACAACATATTCCCTTGTGATGATACCTTTTCATCTGCATAATAATTGCATTCATAATTAAATATATGGATTCTTTTAATTTCTGTTGTCTAGTTTTGCAAATTGTTCGCAAAGCAGAAGGTTAAGAGTTATCAAATCTGATACTGATGCTGTCATTCTGATTGGAGGTTTTACACATCTTTTTTCCTTTTATATGTGTTCTTAGTGTTATGACACAAACTAAATGAGAGAGCAATCTTCTTTGAGTCTTGAAAGTATAAATTACTATGAGTTCCAACCTATTACGACATGAGCAACAAGAAGATAGCACATCCCGATGGTACAGGACACAATCATCATGGGGAAACCTAACCTGAAAAAAACAATAAAATAAAGGAAATATTAATAAAGATACAGTAGTTTGCCCTCCAAGCAATTTATGAAAAGGAAATTTAAGTTATTCTAAACATATGAAGCAGAAAATGCTTGTAGCAGTACCAAAAGCATGGATGTAGTGAGAGCATGACAATGTCTAGGACTCTAATATTCAAGGTCACATTTCTACTTCCAGCCTATTTAAGAGACAGGAGGTCAAAATTAGCACAATTTCATTGTTTTCAGAACATCACTTCCAATTTTCTCTGTCTCAAAATCTAGCATGCCTTGTTATTTTGTTTAGTTTTTTGTTCCCCTAAACAATACAGAATTATACAGGTAAAATAACAATTCTTACCAATTATGCAGCATTAGGTTAGATTATCCAGTGTGTTTCATTCCAGATTAGGTGTGTAAGCCTGGTATGGCACTTTATAGCTTGATCTATGACTGAAATTCATTAAATGGATTCCCTGTTGATCTGTAGTCACATACAGGTAACATTGCTCTATGGAAGTGCATGTCTCACTAGGTTTAGCAGACTTAAATATTAATAGACTTTTGGAAAGAAACCCCAGGGCAGCTGTATAAGTGCAAAAACTTTGCTGTTCTGTAGAAACAGCTACTTCTTTCTCACCACAGAGTGAGCTTTTGAGACAACACCCAGATTTTATAGCTTTCTTTTTACAGGCAGAAGAGACAGACAACTGGAAAGGATGATGTGGAGTTGGCAAAATCCTACTCAGCCTGATTTGTAGATCTTCCATATGTGTGAAAAGAAGGGAGCTTTCTGAAACTTAAAAGCATTATTGTATGATACTGAGGGACTGTGAAGAACCACTGCTGTGATCACACTCATTTGTTTTACGTTACTAAAATCACAAGAGAACAGAGATGAGAAACGATCATGCCACAAATGACCCCCCTTACATACTTTCTTTTGTCAAGTTCAGCCAAGAACTTCTGTAAAACTCATCAAAGCATGGCAACATTCTCTGAAGTACAACATTTCATTTATTCTCTTCCTTGAAGTAAGATCTGCTTATTATTTGTGGGTATATAAATTGTGCCTTTTTGCCTTGCTTGTTAGGAGCCCTGAGAAAGGTGTGTCAAGCCCCTTCCTCTCTGCCATTGCTGATCAAAGCACTAATGAAGAGATGTCTATATCATAGGTGACAGGCAGACACCATACTCTGAGCTTGTGTGGATGAATAGCTCCCTTTTTTAGGAAGCAAGAAGACACCTCTTGGTGAATTAATTCTGGCTCCCAGTACCTCGGGGTATGAAACCACTTGCATAAAATGAAAATTAAAGTTCTCCATAGCTCTCTGCAATCTGCTTTTTCTACTTGAAGCAGCAACTTTACTTAAACCTTGAGACCCTCAAAAGTCATGCTTCTTTCATTACTGTTCTGCTGAAAAACTGACTGAAGGAGGCATAGATGTGGCCAGCAGATCAGAAGTGTTTTCACCTTTAACAGCCATTAGTTTAAGTTACTGACAAGGGAGTTTTGCCAGGAGTGAGGGTCACTGCAAATACAAAAATAGTTAGCCCTGACCTACAAAGTTTGCAGAAAAATTAGGAAATTAACAAAACCCAAACACTCTAAAGAGAAGGTTGGAATGTTTAGTGAATGACAGGTTTGTCCACAATGCCTGTTTTGTGGCCTCTCTTGGCCTACTATAAAAGTGAACTCATCTCACATATCAGTAGAAACAGAGGCAAAACAAGAACAAAAACCTGGAAATGTACAAAGGACAAGACTTTCAGGCCTGATCAGTCATCTCATTTCTGTCTCCTTGATATCCCCCTGGAGAACAGACATGTCCCTGTGTTTGTAGCCCAGTATTGCCTACAAAATCTGCCCCAGAAGGACAGTTCCCATGCCTGGCTCCAGAGGCTTTCTCACTTTGATTTGAGACCTGCTGTGCTGGCCTCTTCAGATACTTAGCAACAGGCATTATTATTGCTATTCTGTTTTTTAAGGAATTAATGTTAAGCTGGTATTTGGGAAGAAAAGAAATGGAGAGAAGAGAGAAGGGCTGGCTGTGTCCATGTAGTGAAAGGTATGAAGAACTGTTAAAAAAGGTCACAGGATTGTCACAGGTTTCAAACATTTCCTGAAAAGTCTGGAATGCATTTGGAAGATTTATTTTTCTTATTGATGAAAATGTGGTGCGTTTACTGCAGATAAGTGTTACTTCTTTTCCAGACTGACTGATCAGATCCTTGCATTTGAATGACTCATTACTTGAAAGAGCTCAATCATTATTGAGTCACTAAACTATGATCAAGCTGATAATATTGTAAACCAGCAGAGCTAAAACGTCTCTGAGAATTATTTTAGGAAAGAAGCAATAAATAAATAAATTAATTTGATGGTAACTAGCTGCTTCTCAGATCCTTTCCTTCCTTCTCTCAGCATATCTGAGAGAAGTCCTTCCCTAATCTTACTTGAATAAAAGTGCCCAGATAGGACCAAAAAAAAACAAAACCAGCAATGGCTGAAGGAATAAGATAAAAAGACTAAAAATTTCTCCTACATTCTTTACTGTATCTAATGAATGCTCCTTGCAGCTGTACCCACAGGACAGGCTGGACAACCAGAGATTGCAATAACTCATAAGAAAATCATCTGCTTGACAGAAAACAGAATTTTATTGACCTCATTGTTAGCAAACAATGAGCTGGTAGTGAGAGGATTTGGAACAGCATAGATCTGTACTAATGCTACCTAACAAACCTCCCTGGAGAACACACAGCAGCTGAGCCATGACTGGCAATATAACATCTTTGTGAAGGCTGGCAAAGGGGAGTGAAGGATCAAAAAAAATTCGAAGCCTACTCAACTATTGAAAAGAGAACAGAGAAGCTATCTCCATCTTGGAGGAGGTCTGTCCAAGAAAATGGATGAATTACACAGAGCCACATAGAAAGATGCAAAAATTGTGATCATCTCCCTAATACCCATAATGCCAGTCAAATGTGTATCTGGAGCCAGACACAGCCAGTCTGGGGAGGAACCTCCTTTCATTTAGTGTGAATGCCTGCACTGGGCACAACTGTGAAGTTGTTATTCTCATTGCATGGACAATTACCCTTCAACTTGAGGCCTGAATTTTAAGCTTGCTGGCCTAAGCACTAATTTAATTGGATCAAATTCAATGAGGAATTTGCGTACCAGAGAGAGGTGATATAAAGCTCAGTCAGTAAGTATTAGTTACTGCAGAGTTAATTGATTACTTGAGTTGGTTCAATGCCCTATTATGCTATTACACTACCCATGGCTCTCCCCTAAGGGAAGATATAGTTCCTGTCGCATGACAAAACCACACAATATCTAGATAGCTATGTTTTCTTTAGTTATGTCAAATCTACGAAAACATTTTAAACAATGTAAAAATCACTTCCAGAAACTCTCATTTTCAGCATACTCCTTGGAGTCAAGAAACACCACGTTACACACTTGCTTCTGCCCAGGAAAAAGGACCAGCAGAATTTAGAAGTAAAAAACCACCCTTTCTTGTGCTAGAACTTCACCTTTGTAAGAAACACTAATTAGTATCTTTGGCATAAAAATACATTTTTGTATCCTGCACTGGGCAGCTTTTCTTCTCTCTCCCACTCTGTAGACAGGGAAATACACACACCCTGCATGATACAAAAGGTTCATCCTGGCTCCCCACAGCCAGCTCAGGGAGTTTTCATTGCTGCAGAAAGGAAGGAAGGTCAGACACGAGGAGGGGATGGATGACAGGATCTAACATTCATCCCACTCTTCCCTCCTCCTCTCTGTACTAGAAGCTTACAAACAAAACCGTGATCTCAATGAAATCGCCCAGCTTAAATACACACACAACAAGCAGATGTTAGTTCAGTGTGAGATACTGAGAGCATTGCCAGTGAGAGCCCCAGGGATTTGTCTTGGACAAAGTTTGACTTATTAATAACTTCAGCAATCCAGTAGTGAAAAGCTTGCAAAACACCCCGGTGCAGGAGAGATGTCAGACTCTGTGGAGAACAGAATTCAGCATGTGCTTAACAAACTGAAATGAGAATTTGAAATGAACAAAATGAAACTCTGTAAAGGTAAGTGTGAATTATGTATTATAAGTCAAATGTAGGCACAAAAACAGCAACAGTGAAGCTTTTCACTGCAAACGACCTAGTTATTTCTGATTCTGCCTCACTGCAATATTTCTGGTCCTGTATTTATTTAAAAGAAAAGGAAACTGGTGTATGATTACTCTGGGAACAAATTCTATTTTTAATGAGTATCTAGAGATGTGAATATTACAGTTTTCTTAGGTTACAAGTTTATCCAATATTATTTGCTAAATAATAATAGTGAAGCCTCTGGGGTCTGAACCAAGACAAACTTAGCTCCTACAGTACCTTGCAGCTCTATTTTGTGATGCTTCAAAAGCCAGCAGGACTCAGGATGTACAAGACCCAGGTACAGTGCCCTGTTTGCCTGATCTGGGAGACAACATGCAAAATATTCTCACCCATAAAAAGTGCACCTTCAGGCACTGCCTTCTTTGATTTAACTTACTTTACACAACTTCCATGGCCTGTGCGTCCTGGGGCAGGGGGGGATCTGTGGAAGAATCGTGCTGTCCTGGGTTCAGCTAGGATAGGGTTAATTTTCAATACTTCTCAGTGGTGTCCCGTAACAGAACCATAGTCAGTGGGCACAAACTGAAACACAGAAGGTTTCCTCTGCACATCAGGAGACACTTCCAAGCCACTGGCACAGGTTGCCTACGGAGGCTGTGGAATCTCCATCCTTGGAGTTACTCAAAAACCACCTGGATGTGGTCCTTGGCAATGGGCTCCAGGTGGCCATTCTCGAAGGGGAACTACAGAGGTCCAACCTCAACCATTCTGTGATTCTTCCCTACTTATTCCCTCTGTTATTCAACACGTGATAAGAAAGCATCATCTGCACACCTGAAGATTAGCATGTCATCAGAGAACATTTAACAAATGATAGATGACAGATAATTCTTCTACATTTTAGACAGTCTCTGATTGTATGCAACGCTTTGCTCTGCAGGTTTGATAAACACAAGCTCATTTTAAGAAGAACATCTGAATGCCAATAAAAGCAGCCTCTGAAAAAGAGACTCGGTTATGGGTATACCTAGAAGGTGCATAAGGCTATTTCTGAATGAAAGTTACACAACCTAATGAAGTGTCATCATTCAAGCTGCAAAGTAACTAATTTATATTTCTTTTCAACAGAAGGATATAACCACAACATTCATGGATCTTGATGGAAAGAATGTATCATAACTGTCATGAGCTGAATTCTAGAAGGATTTTTTTTAGGGAAGATAGGACAAATTTACGTTGATGAAGAATAGAACTCAACAAGTTAACAAAATTTATATAGGTCTATGTGAGTTATAGTCTAGTTCTGTGAGCAAGTTCTTTTTCAGAAGCTGAACTCAGATTACATAAGAGAGTTAAAAACATTTTTGGGGGAAAAAAGTGATTGGACAAAATTACCTTTATAAATGTAAGACTTGTTTATGATATTGTAGTTTCTGAAGTTCCCCATATTTTTTTTTTTTTCAGATTTATACAAAACAATCTAAAAATTACATATCCTATCATTTTTAGATATGTAACTCATTTTCATTGTGATTATCCGCTACCACATTCCTGAATGAAGAGATTTTCTCAAAAGTTTATTTTTACTTTTCATCCTAATCATTAAAAAAAAGAAAGTCTCAGAGTTTAGGGGGGGAATAATTTTTTTGTTAGCTCTATTGATTAAATCCTTACCTTTTTTCTTTGGCTTTGGGAAGGAATGGAAGCTGAAAGGAAAAGTTTTTCATGGCTTGTGTGCCTTACTCACAAAGCCACTAGGAATTTTCCTCTTGGTCAATTTCTCTGTTCTTATTATGTCATATTCCTGCCACCCTATTTCTTCTTTCCCTTTCAGTTCAGACTGTACCTTATGAGTCTTCTGTCATTTTGGCTGTGTCAACTTGTCCATCATTCCATTAACATACTGATCCAGTTTGCTTGAAAGGAAAGTATGGACTCTGCTAACAGCTTAAAGAAAACAGATTCAAAATGTTTAGCAGATGCCCGTGACACCTTGAAATCCAAACACCTGTTGTATCTCAGAAAGTAGGTGGTTGAAACTGCAAGTGATCATTAGTTCAGCATTAAATTGCTGTGAATTTCATGTAGTCTGGTATTACATAAAAATTACTGTGTGGTTACCTACTAGTTACTGTACATAGGAGTTACCGTGTAATTTAAATCACGGGAAAAAAAACCAAACCCAACCTATAATAATATTTTCCTCTGATTGCTAATATTATAATAATTCCTCATGATTTTCTGGTTTGAGTGTATGCCAAGATTTCCCATAGAGTCACTGCCAGTTCACACCTCAGTGAAACTGAGGATAGGGAAAATCAGATTCTGACTGAGAAAATGTAATAGTGTTAGGTTTTGCCTCCCACAGTCTAGAACATCCTCCTAAAGGTGTTTAACTGTAACCTCAACACTTTTAAATGAAGAATGAGCCTCTCCTTGGCCTTCCAAAATTCTGATTCTCTAAAGAAAAAAGTGCAGACTTTGATTGTAAGACGATAGTTGATCTGCCAGATTCACCTGGCAGATTCAAATGATTACTGATAGAATATTTGTTGCAGTATCTATCTTGGTACAACTGAGATGAAATACAGGACTGCCGGAACATGGGACTCTGATAACTCTCCAAAACCTGTTCATACATGGTAAACTAGCAACTTGTATGAAATATGATGAAAAAAAATTGGAAAACACAAATTCTAGTAAAAAAATACTGTAATTGATTATTTAAAAATCAGCAAGACATTTCTTATTAGATGATGGTGGTATCTGACTGTTCTTTTAAAACCCAACATACAGCTCCCATTGGAAATGGGGAAGTCCTGCAGACAGACAGGGAAGAACAGAAGCTCAAGTACAGAAACAAAATGAAAACACAGATAGAACTAATGGTGATATTTTACTGGATATGAGCAACACAGCACTAATGAATTTGTGAAGTTATTTTTCCCACTGTTCTTGTGATTCTAATATCCCTTTAAACTAACAAACCTGTATTAATAATTTGGCAACATGCACAAGGTGTTCAAAAAACTGTATCTAGGTGATAAAGGCTGAAAACCAGTACCTTTCCATATTTAGCCTTAACAGCCTCATGGCCAAAACAAATGCTCCACATTTAAATAAAAAAGAGAACTATTTAAAGTCAAGGATGCAAGGGAAGCTGGACTGAGGTATCTGCCAATGCTGAGATGCATTTTTCTGAATTTATACAGCCCACTCAAATCCAGATTACCTGGCTCAATAGATTATGTTTCAGTGGGATACTATTATTAGAGAGAGAGACATGCACATGCCAATGGTCTGAAAAAAGGTTTTAAATTTAAATTACTTGTTTAAGCATGGGATTAATTCCATCCTAATTTAAAAAACACACTGAAGTGTTTTGCTGGGTCAGTAGTCAGGCAAATCAAGTGACCCCAGATATTTCATCTGTAGTCTCTTTTGGAAGATCTCCAAAGGCAGGAATGTCAATATAGTGGTAAAACAATATGATTCCCCTGTGTACACATCTTTACCTCAACCACAGAGGTTCTGGCTTTTCTTTATCTGTCTTACAGCACGAAACACTTGTCAGGGTCTTCAACAGATAAATTGCTACTTCAGGTAAAAACTTGGTTACTCTTAACATGAATGGTACAATTACCCAAACCATCAGGCAAGGTAAGAGCCAGGAAAATAACAAGTAGATAAAGCTGTTACATTAAGGGAGCCAAATCAAGCCTGATATCAACATTTTCTTTTTTCTAAGAGCTATATAACTAGTATAACAAGAGCAATGGTATCAGGTAGCCACAAGAATGCGCTAGTCTATGGATAAAAGATCATATGTTCATACCTACACTTGAAGTGGGATGATCTCTCCTTAGATTCCAGAAGGAAGTAACCTTTTATAGATTGGTACAATGTTCTAGCTTCAAGAGGGGTTAACCAAACCCACACAGAAAGAAGCTTTGCAAAGTCGAGACTATGACTATCAATCCTCATTTCCATGGGGGGACTTTCTGTACTATAACAGCTTTAGACAGGTAATTGAAGCAACTCAGTTTTAGTGTTGCTAAATCTTGAGCTGTCAAAATAACTCATGTGCCATTTGTTTTGTTTTTAAAAAACGGGCAAATGCTCATTTGCTAACAACATGAACAATATTTGCATTTAGCTCAGAGCACCAGTATTGTATTCCAATGTCAAGAAACAACTGATATCCTGAAAAAACAAATGGAAGTACAAGATAAATACTACAGCTATTTAATACTTGTAGAAAAGATCTTAGGTTAACTGCATTCCAAATTCCAGTCAACTAACTGCATGTGCTATAATAATTTGGAAAAAAACTTTCCTCTTCTTTGTTCATATTTTGCCCTTCAAAGATAATCAAAGTTAATTTACCTCTGTTTTGCCTTGTGTTGCTTCTAATCCTCTATGGAAAAAAGAAGAAACTTTGCCATTTTTAATTAGTCATATTTTCTATCAGACATACAGTCTCTTTACAGATACAGAGGTCTTTCAAGCAATTTTACTAGACAGGTTTGTATTTAAGCAGTTTCTGCTGTTTTATAACTGCTAAAATCTACATATCCTTTTAAAACCTAGATTTGTTTATATCTGCTTTTACTCAGTAATTCAATCTGTATAGTCTATTTAAAACACTATATTTTCTCTCTTTTCTATTAACGGATACTCCCAAGAAACATACAGTATACAGTGATAAACATCCTAAGTGAGCTGTCAAAACTATAGAAGTTTTATCATCAAAGTAAAATCCACCATTCTTTGCCAGGCAGCATTGTTAGGATAGTTTGAAAACAAATGATCTTACTTGCTCTATGTTGGCAAAAGTGAATGTCGCTGACTGAATTTTGGCTTCATCTTTATTCAGGTGATTTTTCTCCATGTTGCAATGTAACATACTTGATTTTGTTCTATCATTCATGCTCCAGAGACCAAAGAATTGCAAACACAGTGTTTGTTTTTCCTGCAAACCTGCAGCTAGACAAATTGTTTACCCTTACATTTACCAGAGCTCAGATAAACTCTGCAATCTTAAAATTTCATATCTTATAGCAAATTCTACTGGTACATTTAGTTTAAATAGTTTTAATTCACATGAATTTCTGGTCCACTAATGAAGACTTTTTTTTTTTTTTTAATTGCAAAGACTATTTCAGTCCCCAGATAGTTCCTAACAATTCATTACCTGGTGCTTTAAAATGAAAGTGCTTAGAGGCAGAGTAGCCTTTCTATTCATTGTTAGGGGAACATCTTCTATAAAGGCAGAATAGTTCCCTTCATGTCCTACTGAAGAAGTAGGACATCCCACTAAAGTGGGACATAAAGATTAAAGATGATTTTCTAGTGATTTTTTGAGTTTGCCACAACTTCGTATCACCCTTGGATCTATCACTGTATGTTAGCAATATATTTGCTTTCCAGGAAGACCACAAAACAAGTTTAGTTCTCAGTTTGTTGCCCCTGGTTTTGTTATGAAACCTTCACACCATTCTAAAGTCTAGGAAGTCCAAATATATGCAATTGATTCAGCTTCTCTTATTCCTCTCCTACACGTCTGTATGATGGGGTGTGGTTGTGAGTCAGAGCTTAAGACAGAAATCATCATGGACAACCAGAAGAAAAAATCCATTAGTGTCTGCTTTGACAGTACTTTTAAAGACTAATATGTTGATTGTGAGTACAAACCTCAGTTTTCCTGGTAGTGAATTGTTCTCATTAATTGTTTGAATGGTTCTGATACAAATATTCTACTAATAAGATAGATTTATACAAAACTACTAATATTTAGTGTGAAAAAAATGCATTAAGACTGAAATAGGTTTTGCAGTGTCTACAGTTAGTGTTTCTGTATTTTATGAAACATTTCACATATTGTAAACTCACTTCTGACAATTATGTGTTTTAAGCTTTGTAAAAAACAAATTTGAGCCTTACTCATATTTTTGTTAAAATACCTTTTTATAGCTCAAAACTCTCCGCTATAGGAATTTCTTATAAATAAAGGGTTTTGCCTATTTTTCAAACAGACTGTATCTACAGAAAAATTTTAGACTACATTATTTTTCTACATAGGTTAAGCAAACCAAAGATAATGGACATGGCAGAAATTAACTGTGATTTATTTTAGTTCCAAAATGTTTCAAATTAAATAACCTTTACTGATTCTGTGTTGCATTACTTTTTCTCATTGAAGATTCAGGAATGGAAGCTGCCTGAATGTTATTTCCATTTATGTCCTTAATCCCAACCCTCACAAACAGTATTTTGGGGCACTTTTCTTAGTTTTTTTTTTTTCCCAATGTGCTCTTCTATTTTGATTAAGGCACAAGATAGAAGGAAAATGACATTTTACAGCAGAGATTAATCAGTTGATTCTTTAGTAATTTCAACAGAGCACTCTCAACTATTTTAAAAGCCCTGGATGTTGATAAAAGGATGTTGCTTATGTGTTATGCTACATAAGAAAGAATATGTTCCATACTGTTCCACTTTCCTCTTTTCCCTGTTTTGAGATTCCCATTCATGCACCATATAATGTGATAGAGAACTCGTACAGCAGTTTATTATGACAAAGGAGCAATATGGTTGCATTTTGAAATGAAAAGTAAGAGGACATTTCCTGTACACTAATGATTATTTTTCATCATGTACTCAGCAGATGCCTCCTGATAATAGGTTGTTGATGTTGTAAGGCCAGCAAACTTCCCACCACAAAGCATATGTTTTGGGTCACCCAGTCTAAAAGAAGAGCAGAGAACAGAGATTATCATTCCAGCAGGGTGCATTTGGAGTCTTCTCTCCAGCCCACAATGAAATGCCAGCCAAAGGCAAATAAGGGAGCAGCTGGAATCTCCTAAGGAACCTCTGCCATCATGGTGCACTGCAGCATACAGGTCTTCCCATCCCAGAGGAACACAGATTTATGTGTCCCCTATATGGAAAGCTTCTATTAACCACAGGTCTAATTTTAAGTGCACTAGCAAACTAAGGGTAAATAATGTACATCAGATCCTCAGCACATAAAAGTTCCCATATACAAAGCATTAGAAAAGTAAATAATATACAAATATATCCCTCTGGATTTTCACAGAAATGTACCAACATTTCTTGAGATGAAAGAGCACACCTAACAGATGGGCAAGATAGAAAAAGTATAGTATAGCGAGGTAGATAAGTACCACTAGCAGGACATTTTAACATGGTCTAGGTAGATGGCCAGCTTACAGGCCTTGCAACTCAATGAGAAGAATCAATTAGAGTTCACTGTTTAATTCTTTTAGATGACAGATAACCCTTAAAGTGCTTCAAATCAAAAGGTCAGAGCCTGGGAAACTCCAGTTCTCAACTCTTGAAAACGCACTACATTTTTGGAAGTTTCTTTGAGGAAGACCACATTAGTCCCAGTGTTGTCATTTAACCTACACCATAGTGAATGTTATTCAGGCCTGCACTGGGAATAAGGATTACAGAGAGAACTGAAATGAGGGGAAAACAAAAATAAAATTATTTTATGTATTTAAAGCAATAAAGACATTTTACTATCTTCATATTTTCAATGAGTAAAAGCTGAGCTGGTTGCTTCACTAACTTCTGCTGTTCTCCTTCCACGTCCACCTCTGCAGTGGAAGAGATGGATTGCAGCTCCAGAAATGCAAACATGTGCCAGCAACCCACCTGGGCCAGGCCAACACTTAGTTCATAACGTGACACAGGAGTGTCACAGAAGTTCCCCAGCAAATGAGTAATGCAGGAGGCCAGACGGTCTGGGCCAAGCATTTGCACCAAGGCTACATGCACCTCGATTTTCCTCCTTTATTATTTCAGTTGTTTCATTTTTCTTTGAACACCTTGGACAACCAAATTGTTCATATAAGTGTCATCAAGTGATTCTGAACAATTCCTAATCATATTATTAGCTTTCTAAAATATCAGGATCATTGTTTCAGATACGTTTAAGGCATTTTATCATTTTAGTTTATTTTTCTGAACTTGGTTTTCAGCTAAGGTAGATAGACTTCAATTTCCTGTCTTAGAAGGTCCAGTGATACACTCTGATCCATTTCAGCTATAGCATTATTAAAAAAAAAAAAACTTAAGCAAAAGCTTGATGTTAATATCCTTACCGTGCCAGAGATGGAATATGAATATGGATTTCTTAACTGCTTGGAATAATCTAGGTGTTTGTTTTTCCCTTTGCCTTTAAAAAGTCTGTTGTTTAGATAACTTCAACAGTACTACCAAAACATTTACCTGTATAGATATCACTTAGTTTTGAGCCTCCTAACAATTTTTTTTCAACTTTCATTATCAGTAGAGTAGTAAATGCTTCATAACAAATGAACCCAGGAAAACAAAATAAAAAAAAAAACACCACTACCAATACTTTAAAAATTATTTAGTAATAAATGTTACACAGTACTATGAAGGGAAAAAGCCCTAGAACCCCTTTTCAAACTTTCCCAGGATGAGTTCTTCCATTTTTCTTTACTAGACTTTTTCAAAGAAAGTAGAATAAAATTGATACCTAACCAAAACCAGACAAACAAACACAACAACAGCAACAACACCCTCACCTGCAAAACCTTATCCAGTTTTCAGGAATAAGTTTTATACCTTCTCTCAAAAAAGCTGCTCTTAGTCACTACAAGTTTAAAACTAATGTTATTGCATAACCATTACCTTTTTAGCCTATTAAATTGCTGTGTAGCTGCTTAAAACTTTAGATTACCCCTATTTAAATAACCCTCACTGAAGCTGAACAACTGCAAGTGTTGACTGGGAAGTTTTTATTTAAGTGGTATATTGGTAGTGTTTAAATTAATGCAATACCCCTGAGTGTAAATGCAACCAGGAAGATAATTTTTTTAAGTTATCAAAAATCACTGCTAAGTACAAGCAACAAAAAACCAAAGAATATACTAAATACTACTGCATCGTCTGTGTGACAAATAACAGAACTAGTTTACACAAGAAAATAAAAATTTATATACTATTCCATGAAATGCATGACTTCCTTTGAGCAGTTCTGATTTCAAACGCATTATAATGAATATAATACAAACAGTAAATCCTCACTTATTCTGTTGGGACACACCAGGATAGTCTGTTTAATACATCATTTAAGGAACAGAGGGCAAATCACTTTGCTATTTCTATTAAAAAATATTAAATTATTTGAGAAAAATGAAATGCCATGTAAAACTATGATTCTGATGTAGTTCCAATTGTCTGTATGGAGCTTTGGCGGATAAACATGAAACATGGGCCAACACAAGCTCAAGCTGAGGAGAATTAATATATCCTCTTAAGAAGGCTTATTAGTCAGGGTTCATATGGCAAATGTATATAAGCTTCATACTGTCAGTGTTTGCCGAGTTTCCCAGACTTCATATCTCTTCCTGTTATTTGAGTTACCTTTGTGTTTGGATTGCTTGCAAACTGTTTTTCAAAACAACATTTAGAGATAGAGAATTTCTCCAAACAAATATTCTCAATCCAGCACTTTCTGACTAACTCTGGTAATTACCAAAGTACCTTGTTTAATTAGAAAATCACTTTCTGATTTCAACAATGTTTGAATCAGACCTTTGTTCAGCAACTATAGTGACTGTCTAATCAAATTGAGCCTCTTATAATTAACTGGAAACTTGGCACTTGATGTAGTAATTATATGAAGCTGAAAAAAGTAGGAACTTTTCTGAATAGTAAATCCAATTTATACCAGCATATATCCCATTACACATGTGAGAATTCAGATATGTCTTGCTCAATATAAAGAACTGCATATGAGGTTTATATCATCTCCCAGGTGGAATAAAAATGGAAACTGAGTTAAGGCAGTTTGGCTCTTTAACTCTCCAAGTCAAATTACAAAAATCATGAAGATGAGCAAACGCTTCAGTAATTCTCACAGCCATCTGTACTTGGGTGAACTTGTTCCATTCTCAAACTCCCCTTCCTTTTTTCTCCCACCAACTCATTTATCCCCAGCTTATGACACCGGTTTGTCAGAACAGGGCTATCTTCCACCTGCATGTTTATAAGCTCAAACCCCATTCTTGGGCATGGAGCTCATACTCTGAAATGAATCACCTTCCAAAAGTTACTTCTTTCCACTAAGAGCTGGGTGTGGAAATAAAGATGTCAACATTGTAGAATAGAAAAGTGAGGTGCGGTGAATCTTTTCTTTACTGACAAGCAGCTCTATGAGCACTGGAAAAAAATGAAGCCTTATTTCCTATCAATTTGTGTCTTAAATTTGATTAACTTTTTGTCTAAGTAGCTCCAACTGAAGCTTTTTTCTGTAACTTACAATGACGTTCACCTGCATGGAGTTTTTCAGTGCGTGAAGAAGTGTGGGCTCAGACTGCACTTTCCCTCAGTGGGAATACTAATAGCATTTCTTTTCCTCTTCCCAGACACCAACTTTGATGAAATTTTAGGGATTTTAATTACATTTGGGAAATCAAGCCCCCTTTCCCCACCATCCTCTCCACTGTCAAAATTGTTTGAAGTTGATAAGCACATTCAGAAGTCATTAGGTAGGAAACACAGCGACACATTCACAGCAGTATGATTGCACAGGAAACCAGATGAAAAGTTAGGCTTTGATGGAGAGACAGGAACAAAAAGGTTTTCAAAAGCATTCTTTTTTTTCTGAAATATACTTGTTAAAAGTAGCTAACTGATCTTGAGGTGTGCCAAAGGCTTACCTTGGTATCACTCCAGAATGATTAGAGGAAGGGATCTAACTCTGCATGTGCATACATTGTATAGTTCTAGTCTCCAACTTATTATTAGAATGCTTACAGGTGTGGGAAGGTACCGGGGAAGAGAAAGAAATGTGAAGTTAAAAGTTGGCATGAATTAGCATAAATTTTCCTTTGAAATTTCAGACATTCCTTAAGGAATTGTTAACTAGAAAAACTAAAATACAGTTATTAATTTATAAGAAATAAAACTTATTATCACAATTCAGTGGTAAATTTCAAGGTGATCTTAATTAGTGTGCCGCTGTTGACGCTTTCACAGTATATATCTCAGACTTTAATAAGAAACAGAAAAGTGAAGTTCCATTTACCAAAATATTTTAAAACAGCTGTATGACTTAATGAATGATCTCGAGCAAAGTTCAAATCCAAGGACCATTTCAATCAGTATCCTGCTCAGATGTATCCCAACTGAACATGAAAACATTGCTGATACAAGGAATGATTTATCATTACTGCTCAAAGTGCAGTTTGTGTTCTGAACAGCTACCTATTCTGAATACAGTTCAGAAATATCATAAAGCAAAAAATTAATATTCCAGCAGTGTACCTGTTAAAAGTCCAATTATTCTTCTAAAGAATAATATCTGCCAGAATACAAAGAACAAGTAAGCTGATTGCATGTCTTGGTTGAAATTATTAAACATGAAAAATGTATTTGAAGTTTTTTTCTAAATGCAAGTACATCATTAGTTTGGACCAAATATACCGTGCTTTAGTAGTTACAATGGAAATAAACAACTTGCATAGGTGTCACTGAAGTAATTTATTTAATGATAAGCTTCGGCACACATTTAGTATTTCAAAATCTTCTGTGCATTGACACACTAATTGCTAGCACTTCAGAATATACACTGACTAAAAATACTTTGTGTCAGAAGAATGCATTTACTAGATTTTCTGCACAACTTCCAAAGCATGGGGTAGTCTTAGTAATCATTTAAGTGAGGAAATGTCTCTGACTCATTCAATAACAGAGCCTCAAAGTCCATGTAAACATATGAAACTATTGCAGATTTAATCAATGGCTTTTTGAATGTCAGTGTACCGGACATAAAACTTCTTTTCTTTGGTATGAATGTACATGCATTTATGTCAGGAAGGGGAATTTAGTTTACACTGTAAGTCAAAAAGACCTGCAGGGGCAACAAGAAAGGTATAGATTACCTTCTGCCTATTTCTTCTTGCAAAGAGCATAAATCTTGTGCAATATTCACAACATCTGGTGAGGGCAGCTCTACGCTCTAATGCAGGTCATGCAGTTCTCCACATTACAGAGAATGGGGAGAACTACATACATAGTAGTTCTACATATGCATATATAGATATGTATGTATATATCTATAGATGTAATACAAAAATTAGGATTTTCCTCAGCTAAGCTGTAATGTAAACAGTCAAGCCCAGATTTCATTTCAGGCCTCAGCTTGGCTCTTAACAGTTATTTTTTTTCCTTTAGTCAGTGACAGAAACTTTAAAAATATGTTTTAACACTAAAAATCTCTCTTCATAAGTGTGTCACTGTGTCCTCTTGAAGAAGAGATGCTGTCCTTCATTCTCTTCTCCCTCTTTCTCTGCCTCCAATCTCCAAGTAATTTTCATCACAGCCTACGTACCATGTATGTGTGTAAGTAGCAATGTCCCTGTGCTGACAATGCACTGATCTCATTCCTTCCAAGCTAGTCTCCCTGTCTTTAAATCACAGTTCAGTGCACTTCTCTGCCAGGTCTTTACTGATGTCTGTCTATCCGTTTATTCTCTGTGCCAGCCAGCAACATCTTCATTTTTTTTTTCCTGCAAATCTTTCAAATTTTTTCCTCTTTTTTTATAGCACTGTCATTGTACTCATTACCCTCACATATCACTTCAGTCACTTTCACATCCCTGTTCACATCCAGCCTACATCTAAAGCTCTTGCAGATTAACTCTGTGTAATTGTTCATTCCTGCCTATTCATATAGTAAAATGCTAACCTAGGACTCTCTTGCTTCAATTTCTCAATGTCTTTTTCATTGGCCTCAAGAAATACCAAGCTCCAGCTCCAAATGTCTAATCATTCCTGGATTCTTTTTTCATCCATCCACTAGTTCTTTTCTGACAAAAGGAGAAGCTCTGTCAACTTTCATCGACTAGCACCTCATTAATTAACTGTTTATTCACAGTGCAATGTTTCCAGCTGCATCTTGGTGTCAGACCTCAGCAGTATTTGTCATATTTCATGTTAGTACCTTACTTCCACAACACTTCCCAGCACTGGTACAGATCCCCTAAACTGCCTGTAAAGTCACCTTGTTGGCTGGTATTCCTCATGTCCATATTGCCCTGGTACAACTGGCAGTACACAGTCCTCTTCATCACAATCCTGGTATTACATTTCTTTGTGTTTCTCTGTCAGTTGAACTAATATCACCTAACATTATTCATGACTGAAGGGAAGCCACCTTCAGGGCCAGGCAGAACTGGTTTTAAGGCATAATAAAGTGAGAAAAGATGTATCCAGTGTATGTAAAACACCATATGCATGGTTAAATGCAAAGGATTTAAGAAGGATGTATAAGAAAAGCTACAGCGCCGATACAAACGGCAGCAAATGAAGAGCAGAAAGAGAATTGCTCCAGCAGAGAATCCCCACATGTGATCAATGCCACTACTTATCTGCAGCAGGTCCTCCTTCACCTTTGGCAGAGGAAGAGATTTATTCTTCTCTTTACTGTTCACAAAGTTTTGCAGCCACATCTCTATAAACTTTTTCAGCATATTATATCTTCTTATACAACTGGGCTGAATAAATTGCAATTCTAAGGAGATGTGTTTTCTGTTCCAGCCTTCCAGTTTGATACAATTACTGATACTTTAATGGTAAGCTAATATCCACGCAGATGCAACACAGAGTCTAATATAATCTTCTGCTTATACTGAACACACAAAAAGTACATGGTAAGCTAAACACCTCACTCTAGTAGTCTAAATTAGCTTATTCTTTGTATTGATTACTTTTGAACCATCTTAGATTACAACTAGTTGTGATTGCAACTGAGTTGTTATACTCAGATTACAACAGTTAAGATAATAGGCTGTACAGGTGCCATATTTTTGATCAGTGCTTTTACAGTGCCTCACCTTTTCTGTGCCTTGGCAAGAACGTGGCTCAGTGGTAACAGCAACTGCACAAATCAGCACAAGAAACCCGGGTGGAGTAGGAAGCTCTGGATGGAGAACATGCACATTAATGCAGTCCTCATGAAACTAGCTGCAAAATAACTCCACCTTGTACTAGCACAGAATACATCAGAAGCACAACATATTTCTAAAGGAAGCTAAAAGAAATCCTTACCAGAAGAAACACAGTGACTTCCACAAGCTGAGATGGTACCAAAAGAGCAATGAAACATTCCGCAGTACTGAAAGATTTTGCCTTGACTGTTCCAGATCACAATCCTGGCAATCAAGAGCAACTTAGCTACCAAATATTATGCTAGCCTCGGGAACTGATAAGTAACTCGTACAGTCTGGGGATATGAAATTCTGTTACATTAATTTAGGTACCTGCATCTTGTTTGGTAAAGTATGCTTCTGTGAATTGCATTTAAACAAGCACTGAAACTAAAAAAAAAAGATAGTATCAGCAACTAACAGGTGCAGATATTGCTAGATTAACCAGGTCATTTAGGTCCCAAGACTAGACAAATGGCCTAAGAGCCTGCTGCAGTTTGGGGTCAGGGCCATGCCCAGAGCCATTACAGATGCTCTCTGTTAACCCCCTCCCTCTATCCCCGAAAGGGAAAGGGAATAAGGGAGAGAGTCTTATTGATTAGAATTTTCAAACCTTAAAGACACTCAGAAAAAAAAGGGTGATATTCTCTTAACTGAGTGTAGAGGAATTTAAAGTATTCAGGCAGTTTATCAGAGCTCTGCTCGTGCCCCACCTTGGGTGCCAATGAATCTGCCGGGCAGCTCATTCCCTCAGGTAGTTAATACCTTTTTCCATGGAGCTCCATTTGCTTGGGCAGCATTTGATATCAGCCCTAAAGGTATACCTGGTCTTTACAGCTGACAGGAGTAGCTTCCAGAGCTTGATGGTGTGCTTTCTCATGAATTCTTGGTCAATGCCTCCATCTCTGGACAGGGATCCTAACTGTCTGGCTTCCCTACCATCCAGGCAGGTGCCATTGGCCTCATTATCCCAGCATCACAACAGCCAGGTGATAAGTGGTTCCCCTTCATGACAGCTAAAGTCCTTTCTCACATTTTGCAGCTCCTTTATAGGCAAAGGTTCAGTGATGGTGTTAGCGTGTGATGAGTTTATCTGACGGGTTTATTTTGGAAGGACCCGCTCTTTGATCATCTGAATCTCAGCAAGCTGTCGAAGGATCTGCTCCATCACCATTTGACCACACTGGACAATATGTTTTTGTGACGTGTTTCCTAAACATCACAAAGGGGTCAGACTTTGCATTTGGTTCTGACTGCAACCCTGACTGTGCTTGAGAGTCACCCTCTCCCTGAGGTGTCTTTGGTTTGTTTCCATCTCTTCAGAGGGACAACCTGTACTGGTGCAGATTGAGGGTGAGTGTCTGAAGGGGCTGTTGGTGTAGCTGCAGTGCTGGTTGTTGGAGCTGGGGCAGCAGCAGAGCTTGGTGTTGTTCCTCCGTGGCCTGATTTTAGGTACATGAGCATTTATATGATGTACTTGTACCACTAGTTTCTCTAGCCGAGCAGCAATGTCTTGCCACAGCGTGGCAGCCCAAATAGGCTTACCTTGGCTTTGCCAGTTATTCTGTTTCCACTTCTTCAGCACCCCCACAAAGCATTTGCTGCCATCCACAAGTCAATGTAGGGATAGAGCACCGGTCACTTTTCTTACTCAGCAATGTCCAAGGCCAGCTGGATGGCTTTTACCTCTGCAAACTGACTTGATTCACCCTCTCGTACGACTCGTCATGTAGGACTCCACACATCAGCTTTCCACTTCTGCCAAGTTCCTATGAGATGTCAAGATCCATCAGTAAACAGAGCATATTGCTCATCAATATCAGATCATATTATCATGATCTGATAGTTAATTATATGGTGGGGCTTCCTCAGCACGTGTCACTACCTCTTCTGGTGGCATTCCGAAGTCTTTACCTTCTGGCCAATCCATGATCACTTCTAAGATTCCTGGACAATTAGGATGCCCTATTCAAGCTCTCTGTGTGATTAATGCAAGCCATTTACTCCAGGTAGCATTGGTGGCATGATGAGTGGAAGGGAACTTCCCCTTGAACATCCAGCCTACTACTGGTAATCATGATGCCAGGAGGCACCATGAATCACTTCTGAGGCAGCTTGAACTCCTTCATATGCTGCCAAAATGTCTTTTTCAGTTGGAGTACAGTTGGCCTAAGAGCCTGTGTAACCTTCACTTCAAAATCCTAGGGTTCAACCTCGAGTTTCCCCTGGTGCTTTCTGCCAGAGGCTCCAGGTAGGACCATTACTCCCAGCTGCAGTGTAGAGCACATTTTTAATGTCCTGTCCTGTTCGGATTGGCACAAGGGCTATTGAATGTAAGATCTCTCGTCTGATCAGTTCAAAGGCTTGGTTTTTTTCAGGACCCCAGTTAAAATTCTTTTTCTTTCAAGTCACTTCATAGAGTGGTTTTACAACAGGGGTTTTCTGTGGAGAGGAACCTTGGAGTCCTGGTGGACAACAAATTGTCCATGGGACAGCAGTGTGCCCTTGTGGCCAGGGGGACCAGTGGGATCCTGGGGTGCATTAAGAAAAGTGTGTCTAACAGAACAAGGGAGGTCCTTCTCCCCCTCTACTCTGCCCTGGTGAGACCTCACCTGGAGTATTGTGTCCAGTTCTGGCCTCCCCATTTCAAGAGGGACAGAGATCTACTGGAGAGAGTCCAGGAGGGCTACGAGTATGACTGGGGGACTGGAATGCCTGCCCTATGAGGAGAGGCTGAGAGACCTGGGGCTGTTTAGTCTGGAGAAGAGATGACTTAGGGGGATCTAATTAATGTGTATAGATATATGAGCGCTGGGTGTCAGGAAGGAAAGGGCAATCTCTTCTCACTTATGCCCTGCAACAGGACACGGGGTAATGGTCACAAGCTGGAGCACAAGAAGTTCCATCTCAATATGAAGAAGAACTTCTTTACTGTAAGGGTTCCAGAGCACTGGAACAGGCTCCCCAGGGAGGTTGTGGAGTCTCCTTCCTTGGAGACTTTTCAGACCCATCTGGATGCATTCCTGTGTGACCTGCCCTAGACTAGATGCTCCTGCTCTGGCAGGGGGGTTGGACTCAATGATCTCTGGAGGTCCCTTCCAACCCCTAACATTCTGTGATTCTGTGAGTCTGTCTGTAATCAGGAATATGCATTCTCCAGAAACCTACAGCGCCTAGGAAGGCTTGTGTTTCCTTTTTGTTAGTTGGTGAGGACATAACTGTCATTTTGTTAACCACAGGCTTGCCCCTCCTGATCCTTCAGCTTTCACACTGAACATGAGTGATATGGGATGGAATAGCCCATTGGTGAATCTTAGGGTCACTTATCCTGTCTGCTCCTCCCTACAGGTGTGGCTTTCACTTTCTGCTCCCTTCCATGTGGGACACAAGCTTAGCAGTGACCTTGGTCTGCACACCAATCTGTGGCAGTAACTCTGAACATGAAGTCTTATCACTGCTAAAAGCAGATAGCTTATGCTTCTACCTTCAGACAAGGCAGTTAATTAAAAGAGTTTTAGCCGAAGAGTTAAAATCATTGAACAGAACCCGCTCTGTTCTACCCCAAACCAGGACAGAGCCATTTGCTGTCTTATAAACAGCCAGGTAATCACCTGTCAGCAAAGTGCAAGTCTATCTGGCAGAGGACAGTTTCTTCCATTAGATTTCTTGCATCACCTCCCAGCTTATGCCACATTACTGAACCATATCATAAACTCTTTATGTAATCCAACAGTATCTACAGTGACAGCACACAGTCTAAATATTTGCATTAGTAAAAGATATGTCCTTTTACAGGAAGAGATTACAGAAATGTACAAGAGATCCTGAAAATACCAGTAAACTGCAAGGAAAATATTTTTTTCAACATTGCAATTAGCAGTACTCCTATTTGTTCCATAAATGCCTAACCTTTAAACAGGCATGAGCGACAGATGAGTTTATCAAAAATCTGACCTAGTTCTGCCTTCCCTCAAAATCTGAGGAATGCCCATTAGCTTAAACAAAGACATATTAGAGTACCAGTGTATGCTTTCAGCAATCACAGTCCTCACTGTTTGGTTTTTAAAAACGAGACAGGATCAGCATTGGTAATAACAACAACAAAAGAAAACCATGTCAGCCTCAGATATTCCCATCTATTTCAGAAACAAGGTGAAGAGCAGTGGTGTGACATGGACATCACCAAAAGGAATGAAATGGAGCTCCCTCATCCAGAGTACATGTTCCATCTCCTCTGTGCTTCAGCCAGTCCAGCTCATGGGCCCTAGACCCGTCATTCATCAGCACACGTACAGCCTGAGGTCTACTTAACAGGGACAACAGCTGTTGCCTTAAAATAATAAACTTTGCCATCTCCCATGTGGAGGGATCCTGAAAAGCTAGGTATTCTTCCAGTATGAGGATTTGTTCTCTTGTTTCGGAAGGTGCTTTCAGGGTGTGGGCATGCTGCCAGGTTGGGTTCTCCAGTATTTGGCTCCCAGGTGCTAATCCCTGGATATACATCAGTTGACACACATGCCCTAATCTAAAATTAATCAAATCACTCTTCCGTCAAGAAAACACAGGTTCACTCATTTTCCACATTCTGCTGTGGCCACTATTAAACGTGGGATTTGTTTCACAGCAAGAGAGATTTCTGGGAGTATATGTCACCACAGTTACACCAAAGATCATGGTGCAATGTAAATAGTGTGGACGGGGCCGAGCTAGCATTGCACCTGCAAGCAGAGGTACCAGCAGCAGTCCGGTCTCAGCATCATGGAGCTCAGTGAATTTGCTTCATTAGCTTGCTCCATTACACTGAAGCCACCTGACATGTCCTAGACTGTGCACTTCAGCTCCAGATTCATCCACATAAACTCAGGTGCCCACTATGTAGACATCTATCTACATGAGAGGTGACTCATTTCTCACTGCAGTCAGAGGAAACTCAGCCAACAGAACAAACAGAAACTGCAGAGATACCCATCTCATCTTGCTTTGATGCCTGTGCTTGTTGAGATAAGGAGCTATTCAGAGATAGGCAAAAAACTCCTGAGGAGAAAGAGATGATTTTTTAACATTATTTGAAGATAATTACAAACTCAGAGGTACTTATGTCAACTTTCCCTATTTTCTGTAGTTAAATCATATCCTACTTCCACTATGAGTTTGCAGAAAGATGCATAAACAGAGGCTATCTCTTTGTAAAAATCCACCTTTTATGGCAGTAAAATTGAAAGATAAGCTAGACCCCTGTATTCCCTCCCACTGTCACCACATGCAAGTGTCCCCACTATGATCTGAGACTTACTTATGAAACAATCTCGTTTACCACTCATCTGTAAAGTAGTAAATAACTCTTTTAACTTTGGATATTTGTGTTCCTTTTAAAGCAAGGATGTCTTAATTTTATAATTATATATATGTAGCTATATATATAATTATAATACATATCAGGGATATTCTGGTGTTCGCTGTGAACTACATAACTCCTGATTTTCAGTGATATATATATGTGGCACTTCAATTGCACTGGGACCAAAGATTTTCTGGCAAATTTTCTCTGAGCTGCTAAATTAATTGTATTATCATATAAAATAGCAGATTCTAGGCCAATTCAAGTAAGCATGCATATGTTAGCACAATTAGAAAAATCATCTGTTAAATAGAAAGCTAGTTCCAATCTTAACCACTTTTGTATAACACTTCCTGCATCAACTGTTCATGGAAAAATAAAAATTAAATCCTTTTTTGGATAAATCCTGATCCATACTACTAAAAATATTTTTTAAATATCTATTAATTGCTTCCTAGCAAAATAGTCCTGTTTCATTTCTAATTAATGAACTACAAATATGTCCAACAGACATTGTTTTTGGGATAAAATGTTCTAGGAAATGAGTTGGTAAATTGAAATAATAAAACAGAGTTCATATATTGATGTCTCCATTAGATTCTCTAAGGATACACTGTCCTTCAAAGCTGGTCAAGTAAACAAAGGTAATTGTCAGAGATTCTAGAAAGAAACGACATTTTTGTTGCATATTACCAACTTTTAAAACCCCAAGCAGCACATCACCTAGACAGCAAAACATACTTTGCAGACACTAGTAAGTGGAAACCTTCCCAGCTGAAGCAAATTTTAAGGAAATTTTTTTAAAACATAACTGGCTGAACAGGCAAACATCATAAATTATGCATGCTAAACTGCAAATTCAACATTTATTTTATGAATTGTCAGCACTGACAACAGTGATATGGCAGAAAACCACTACTGAGGAAAAGCAATTGTCCTCTTAATAACAGTTTCCTTGTTCTTGAGAAGCATTTCAGGAGGCTATTTAAGGAGTCCGCATAGCTCAAACATTATTGAAGGAATTATCTGACAATTTTTATGCAAAACCCACCAAAGAAAATATTTCACTAATGTGGGCTACCACACCATGTTGAGAAAAATGTTTTTAAAATCTCCAGTATTTCCCAATTTATATTTTTGGCCCCAGTATAGCAAAGTACTTAAACCGTCTGTATCTTTTTTACTTTAATGGGCTATTCCTGTGCTTATAATTAGTGGGCAATCGTGGGATCTGGAACTCTTCTTATTTTTGTGCATCAGCATAAGTTTAAGCTATGAAGACAAATGATGTCAAGTGATCTATATGACTAAGCTAAGAAATCAGAAAAAAAGATTAATTTCAGATTTACCTTTGACTTTCAACAGAGCTTATATTGAGTGGAGTTGCTCCTAATTCCAAATTCTTCCAGTCTGTGCTTCAGTCATTGTTTTCATCAATTTTAAAAATCTTATAGAAATATTTCTAGTTATCCTGGGTTTAATAAAAGCAAACTTCATTGTAGTCACAACCTAAAATGACTCCCATGATCCTGAACTATTTGTAACAGGTCTTGACAATGGTAAAAGTACAGAAAGATCACAGTTTATGTCATGAATACCCTGGGAATTAACAGTATTTGATTTACTATTCTTGCACCAGGATGGTTTTTTGATAATTCTAATGTTATATGTCTCTTAAATCCTTAACAGCCATTGGAATACATATCTGTATGCATATAAAGAGAGAATGTGTTCCCTTTTAAGAAGTATTATGCATCTATGAATTATGTGATTTATGACAAGTATTAGCACAAACATAGCGATAAGAATACTTTTATTTCAAGGTACTGTATTGTTTTCAACAGGAATATGTTTCTGATAATGGAAAAATTTCAGCTGCTTTCAATGAAATGAGAAATTATGCATAAATAGTCATATTTAATGGTGAAATCTGCAAATAGTAGGTTCATATGTGGGGTTTGACTGATGAAGTGATTCTCATCTAAGGAAAATGAATAGATTACTTCTTTAGGAATTTAACAAGAGGTATAGGAAGCCAGGCATCAAACTGTTAAAAAAGGAAAGTCAGAGTAAAAAGTATAAAATTATTATGAGTCTCATGGAGAAGAATTCTTCTGGGACCACAGGTGTCTCCATGAGCTATCAGCATAAGCAGCTAATCTTGTATTTCTTGTGCAGCAAAGATACCCACTAGCCAATAAAGCTTTAAGGTTCCTATTTTATGCATGATCACACTGGAAGATTATACAGAATATGTCTTTCAACAATGCCTGATTCTTACAGAAGTTATTCTCATTGAGTTTGAAATTTGCAATAGGTATGCATCATGAGCTTTTATTTTATGGTCTAAATATGATAAATGCAAAATTTAAATAAAAATACATCATGTGACAACAGAAGCATGAAAATATATCCCAAATCTTCCCCAGGATGAGAATTTTAAGGTGAAAAAAACATAACAAAAGGGTTGTTTCCAATAAAGTAAATGGCTGACCATTGAATTATAGGCTGTTAACTGAATATAGTTTACATTGGAGAACGAAAAACCAAGTCTAGGTCCTTCCATTTTTTTTCCTTTTAAATACACTGGGTGATTGGCTAAGGAACGAGACCACCACATCAAGTCCCTGTCATTTATTTAGCCAGGTGAAACACAGATTTGAACCCAGCTCAGCCAGATCCTGCTGCAACGTCCTGGCTGTTGACCTAATAGTTGCTCAGCAGCTTGGGAAGCTCTAGGCCTCTATCTCTGCCTTTCTCATTATTCTTACAAATCTCTGTGGGAGAGGAAAATACTACCTGTTACTGGGAATGAGATAATGAGGGAAGATACATGAATAGTGGGAAAGTAAGGGACAAGAAGAAAGAGCAGAGAGCAAAGTGAACATAGATGAATGTGTTCTAATACATTAAATTGAGTTTCAGTGTTAAGTATTTTTTCAGTGTACATAGCTTCTATATTCATTGATTTCTGTCTTGGTTACTGCTTATTTTTCTCTGTATTTTCATTTGACGATTTTTTACAGTCACTGTATGCATGATGAGACACTTATGCTGGGATTCAGCTCAAATTAAGGCATGTGCAGACGGGAACTATATCTGAAAATTTTTTTTGGTCTAAATTCCCACAGTAGACAATCGACAATCTAGTCAACACAGTAAACAGTGTGTAGAATAGATGTGTCTACTGTAGGATGAGGCAAATCATGTTAGATTCCATTGAGTGTACTGTGAGAAGCTCAAATCCCTTGCCTAAATGAAGCGATGCAATGCCATTGAAGAGTTGAAAACTGTGCCACCCACTTCCAGCTGCCACTTGAGGATGGCATGAGTCCATATATCTTATGTCATCTCTATCAGCCCCATAAAGGACTAGATAAATAGATGTGTTTAGGCAATTGAATAAAGCTTTACATCCCTACTGGGAGCTCAGACAACTAGCTCTTATCACATCAGGTGCTTTAATTTAAACTGAATCCCTAATTTAAGGTGAATCCCATCTTCAGGTAAACTACAGTACTGAGAATCAAAATACTTTTGTTACATGAAGATTAAGCAGAATAAAAATTGTGTTATAATAGTGCGTTCATTCACTTTTTTTGTTCTATACTTTTCTGGAATAAAATTAACCCAAAAAATTTAGCATTTGCATTGGTCAATAATACTCAATGATTGCATTAGAATGGTTTGAAGACTAAATTATTTTAAAATTTATGGAAATTTGATTTACTTGTTTTTCAATTAGAGTGTTAATTAAAATAATGAAATATTAACATTTAATTAATACACTATATTAATGTAGAAATATTATCAATTATTAAGCCTTTTATAGACATATCCACACTCATGCATAAACTCCACTAAAAGTTGTCAAGCTAGATTAATAGTTTTACTTTTTAGCTCTAATGAATGAGTAAGTAATAAAAGTTATGTGTCATGCATCAGTATTTCTTTTGTACAGTGCAGACTTTATCTAAGAGCTGCTAGAAACTAACTGTACATATGGCTAACCTAAGATACAATTTGCATTATTTAGCTTTAAGACACAACAGTATAGTTATTTTTAGTCAGCTGAAAGAAAGGCGTTTCAAGAAGATAATTCTTCCCATCTAAAGATATCACTTTAAGATGCCAGGACAAGCCTTCCCTTTTCCTCTCCACTGACTGCAGAAGGAATATAAATGAATAGGTTGAATTAAATGAATGGACTCAAGTGTGATGAGTCACTTTTCAAGTTAAGTATCCTATTTCTAACAGCTGTCTTGCTGTTTACAAGGAAAATGCAGAAAATTCTGGAGTAATACAACCACAGGGAAAATCTGTAACTTCTGGAAGGTAAAGGTTTACCCAAAAGGTGACCTGAAAAGTCACTAACCAGGCTAAACTTCTTTTTAAAAATAATATATTCATACTCATGATTTTAGGTATGCATTTTTTTTGCGCTGTGTCTTACTACTCAATATATACCACACAGAACACCCTGCAGACACAGCTCATGTTGGTAAACCACCTGATTTTCAATTACCCTGCAGAGTTTCCCTGGCCCTGAGGACACCCACAGACCACACTGTCCCTGCACAGCCTCCCCAGAGCTCCCCTCTGCTCATGGGCCAGGATTTCATTTTACCCCCACTTTGGGGCTTCCCCACCCACATTTTCTCAATGTCACAAAACAATTTCTATATAATCAGAAAATGTAAAAATTTCAAAACCTGTAATTCTACTCCATCTGCAACAGTAATTAGGACAGCCACCGGTTTCTCATGCTTTTCTTAATTATTTTAGTAATGTTTGTTTATTTTGTTTATTAATAGAGTCATATTCACCGTCTCAAAACATAGAAAAAAGCTGGCCATTCATTTTGAATTTGTTTCTATCTGAACAGTCACAGAAATTAATATTTTATGGAAGTTTATTCTGTGCATAAAAAATGTCAATTATTTTTAACCTCTGAAGTAAGAGAAGGCATGTTATCTGTCACTGAACTTTTGAGTTTGACATCTATTAAATTTCTCCCATTAAAAAGGAGTTATTAGAGCAACATGAAGACTTACACAATCAATCTGTCAAAAAGATAATCCTGTAAAACCTTCAAAAAGAAAACCTTTCTTGTCAAGCAGGCACAGTTTATAGGTGGCAGGATTTAACTTCAAAATTAAAGCCCAGAGATCCCAAAGACCTTACGGTGCTCCCATGTCTGTGACAGAAAAGAGCAATTTCTATTTCTTTTTAAAATACTACATTGAAGTGATAAAATGTGACAGACTATGTACTATACAGGAATACTGCCATGTTTCTCATCATATTAGCCATTAGGACAAATAATCCATATAGTGATAGGTGTAAAACTGAGACATATTCTAAGCTACCTTCATTTTCATACAGTTTATTTAACTGTATAATATAGAAAATACAATATTTTATTAATATACTAATGTCCACCTACTAGTTGAAATAGTCAGTGGAAATAGTGCATGGAAATATCACTATCAACAATCCAAAGTCTTGTGAACTTAAATAAAAGAGAACACTGATTACAGTGAGTTCTCACTGAAGCTGCAAAAGCAGAGGACTCCATAAGCAATAAACCTGTATTTAAGTGTTCTCCCAGTGAGTGCAGATAGCCTTTACCTTAAATGCAACAGATTTTAAAAAAAAAAAAAAAAAAAAAAAAAAATTGAGGATTTTTTTGGCTTTTGCTGTTTTGGAATGGTCTCAATTTTGTTTTCTCTCCTTGGTGTGATTATTCATAGCTACAGTGCTCATCTTTCTTTTAACATTCCATTTATCACTATCATTACAGACAAGCCTCCTGTGCTTGCTGGGAAGAGATGACTTTTCAGACTTAAAGAGCTCCTCATTACACTGGGAGAAGTAAAAATGTAATTCAGTCTTTTTCAGAGTGAATCCCCTTCAAGACACCTGAAATCTCAGTCACAATGAAACAGATGAGTAAACAAGGTTTCCATGAATAGTGGGGACAGCATCTGAGTAGCAATCAAATTAATTTTTTCAAGCAGTTCTGCCAGCACCTGGCTAAGGCAAATTTTCAGTTATTTAACAAACAAAATAATAGTGTTTCTGTACAGCTTCCACATGCTTTTCGAAATGCAAGAATTTAGGCACAAGGCTGAAATCTAAAACATCCCCAGAAGGCATGGCAGGAATAAAACAAAAATGGTAAGATTGAGAGAAGCATATGCAGTAGCCACTGTCTTCCTGACAGAAATTGGAAAAGAGATGAAAAAAAACTTGAACATAAAAAAGTAATGAAATACACACAGCTGTGAAACCAGTGTAAAAAGACAAAAAAGCTTCCAGCAATTCTTGTTCCATGCACAAATCTATAACTTAAGAACTTGGCATATTTCGGGGAATTATTAATAGCTTATTTTTTGTTCTTTACTGGTAGGCTGTTTGGACTGGCCTGAATGACCATAGCAGGTGGCTGCCCAAAGGCAGTATCTGCTCTGACCACCTGAATGACAGAAAACACAGCTCTTCTTACACTTTGCATAGGAGAAAGAGCCTGGAGCTCAGTCATGCCATCCCCAAAACTAACCACTACATGCTAACTACGTGTGGACCAGGTGGCACTCAAGAGCAAGGAACAAGCCACAAAGTGTCAAATTGTTTAGCTGTCCATGAAGGTACGTTTTAACCTACAGGATAGTATCAACCAATAATAATGTCCTGACAAGATGGGGTCCCCCTCAGAAAGTCCAGGGAGAGGAAAGGACTTTGTACTTCACTGAAGCACGCACTTACAGGTGCATCAAGCACAGGAGATGGGTGACTCCTAGAATAACAAATACTATGAATGCAAAACAACTCGTACCCTAATTAAGGGAATAACAAGTTTATCTCCTGCCTAAAGAAAGAATGGTTTCCCGTGAAAAATAAAGCCAGCCTGGGCTAGTTGAAGCCTGATTGTCACAGGGAGAAGGGGCAGAATAGTTGATGTGATTTCAGAAGCAATCTGCATGTTTCAGAAAACTATACTTGTAACAGCATGGACTTACTCTTTTTTTAAGGTTTCTGTTCCATTTCTTATCATATTTTACCACTGTAATTTAAAATACACCAAAGGCTTCCTGCACTTCTGGCAAACATCTCCTTTTTAAAAATATTTTCTAAATCAAATTAACGAAGCTTAAGATTTTGCATTATTCGACTTTTTTTTCTGCTGCATAACATACAGCTCTTTTCCCACTATGCAGCACACTGGTCAATTAGGCACCACACCTATCAAAAGCAGATCCTTTCCTTTTCCATGCACTACAAAAACTGAGATGGTAATCAGAAGAAATTCTACCTAGTTGTAAGCTCAAAGACATGGTGGAGAAAAGCAGCAAAGACTGTTTCAGTCCTAGTTATTCTCTTGCCAGAAATATTCCTCTAATCTTAACTAGCAAAACAGGCTGGCAGTAAGAGATAGACATGATCAGCAACAAGTAGAGTTATTGAAAAGAGACTGTACAGATGCTCTCCCTTCTCTCTTTTCACATGGACCTACTCATGGCTTGCAAGACACTAGCAAACCTTTTGTTTAACGATCTGCAATGAAACACAGACCAAAGCAGCAGAAGAGACATTGACACACTAACTCTTGACACATGGCCCACATGCTCATTAGCACTACTGACATTGATGAATTTTCTAGGAAAATAATGCACTGACCTCTTTTAACTACAGAAAATTTATGTTTTAATAGGCTCCATTTAAAAAAAAAAATAATAAAAAAATTAAACCACAATCATGACAAGCCTAACAGTGTAATGGTACATATGACCTTCATTTTGCACCTTTTAGCATTTAACTAAATCATGTTTACCTCAATGCAGAAGTAGAAAGGCTACAAATTAACTCCTACTTTGATGCTGTAGAAGTTTAATGAACCACAGAGCCTTCCTATTTTCACTCCAGATGCCCCTAAAACTGAATAACACCTACTTTAATTATATCTTATATCTAACTATCAAATTCTGTTCATTTAGATACAGTACCACTCAACCTAGTTTTAGAGGATCTGGTGGAAATCAACCTTAGTGAAATGAAAAATGAAGTAATTTGCTTGCCTTTTAAAACCTTCCTCGACAGGTGAATATTCTCAGTTGATTTCATCCCATATTACTCATGGTAAAACATGACTCCTCACGGCCAAACATGTCAGCAAAGAATGAGGTTTTTTTAAACTCCATCACTGACCAGTGAAAAATTGTTCCCTGTGGATTTTTCTACTAATTAAGTTTTTAAGTTTTTAAGATTACTGCTATTTAAGGAGACACTGAAGAAGCACTACACTGTTCTTTGGAGCAGATATTCTGATTTCTAAATCCACCATTCAGCACAAATCATAACATACTACTAAAATCCTGGGCTTTGGAGATACTTCAGGAATCTTTTTATAAAAATAAGATTCTGTTCGTTTAAAAAGAAAAAGTATAGTGTGAGTTTTTCACAAAGCACTTCCCAAAACCTCTCTCACCCATTTAAATGTAGTAAGACTTCTCTTCAGCTTCATTTACAGATTATAAGAAAAAGAAATGCAAAAATATTTGAGTAGTGTAAACAAAAAAGTTTGTAAATAAATATCTTACTTCCTGTAATATTCACTTATGTAATAACTATCTTAGATCTGTAACTTGAGAAAGGAATTAATTCAGAAAATTTGTACAGCCTTGTCATATGCAAAAATACAGCTATGGAAACAGCACCATTAAACTAGAGTCTAAAAAAAGACAAGCTTTTAAATCTTTCACAAATGCCAAACTAAGGCAAGAATGAACTTCTCTTTCACAGATATTGTTTAAATCCCCATTTTAGAAAAGATCACTTTTTATTCAGGGCTGCTATGATAAAAAAAAACAATAAATGTGATTTCCTATGTACATTAAAACACAAACCCATCCAGTGAGCTAACTGTGGGTTAGCTACAGGAGTCATTCCATCCTGGTGCACACCTGATTTAGTTCCTGTATTTCAATATTCATCTGTATGTCAGAAATCATTAAATTTAACAATTCATCATAATGATGGTAGAGAAGGTGGCCAAGACACATAAGGAATAAGAATCTAGGTGTTAATATCAGTACAAGCCTTGCTCCAAGAACATGGGCAGGGTGAGTCTCCAAATGTGTTATCTTCTAACCATGTACCAGCTTCAACCTCAAATGAAACATAGGTGCACAATGGCATCCCTCATCCTTTCTTCTCTCTCTTCACCTCTTCTCCTGCTACCCCCCTCCTTCCTAGTTTCTTAGGAAGGAAGCACAGATACGTTGGAAATGCAACATATTCCAACCCCCTTTCTCAAATTGGAAGATTCATGGACAAGGACCCAGAGGTGATGAACCATGTTACCTCACATCTGCACCATGCACCTATGCTGGAAGTTAAAGAAAGCCTATACAAGTTTAAAGGTTGTTGATAATGGCTAGAGGTTAGCTAAGCAGACAAATATATTGTTCCATTATTAAAAAATGTGATATCATTTCTTCAAAATAGTTTAGAAAAGTGTCTGTTATGAGAAGCCAAAAGACATTTCTGTTAACGTCCTTGCCTTTTCCACTCTTAGGAAAAAAAGGGCTAGTATTTTCATGCTGGACTCCACAAAAGCTATCCCTTCATGGTTCCAGAATGCCTCAGCATAGCTCCTAGTTTCCTCAATCTAATTTTGTCCCTTCCTATTCTGGCTTCCCCTTTCTATCTGTACTGAACATGAAGTAAAATATAGAACATGTTCAGAATAGACAAGAAAGGTGTTCATCTTTCCTGATTTGACCTGTGTGGGAGTTCCAGATTCCCCTTGTACTCAATACAGCTGTAGAGTATGTATGTAAGTATGTACAGAGGGAAAAATCCATCCTGTATATTTTAAATATAAAACGTGGAATGCAAACCTTTCATAAAATAGTTTGTAGAGGAATAAAACTGTACAAACCCAGCAGGATATCCATTTTCTGACACTGCCAAAAATATCTAGAAATCATCACTGTTACAATTATTTCCACTCCAAGTGTTGTTGGGAAGTTATTAAGTATTGATTCAGTCAGTCCTGTGTCCAAGAGTGGGTCATGGTCAGAGTTTCAAAAATATAGATATATATTACATTTACCACTCTCCTTGCTGTTCATTGATTTGTTTTAAAGTGTCAAATTACTTTATACTGTTTGTGACTTATACGTTTCATGCACTTTCTAACAGAACACTCTATAAACATGAACACTTCTATAACCTGTACATCTAGTAAGAGCACTAGTATGGTCATAAATTCTCTAGTAACAAGCCTAGCTCTTCCATCCATATTGGACTGTTTTGTTATCTTTTCCAGGCTAAACCAGGAACAGTATCCTGCATCTCAGCTAACAATAAAAATTAAATTCACAGCTGGTTTGAGTGTGATCCAAAACAGTCTTTCTCTCTATGCTCTATTTTGATACATTTTTTTTTTTCCTTACTTACTTCAGTGATATGTAACGCCAGTAAACTAAAAATATCTGCAAGAACTCATTGGATAACTTTATGCATATTATGTATACATGTAATAAAGTACAAGAGGATAAATGTTATATCTGCAAATATACCAGAAATGTGAGTTGTGAATGTGAATCTATGTGACATTTAAGGATGAGCTTTTAGAATTACATGCATTTACATGACAGATTAATATTCTTTAGACCTTGTCCTGTAATCCTCCTGAATTAAACCTTGCAAATGCGTGAATTTCTGAATACACCAAAGATTCTAAGTTCTAAAAAACCACTGATTTGCAGAAAACCACAACCTTCTCCACAGATTATCACTGTTCATTTGGGGTAGACCTTCCCCCAGTTTATACCTACTTGAAACTCATACAACTGAAGTTCAATGCAGAGGTTTTTGGAGAGTCAGTTTGTATGCTAAATAGCAGACTTTGGAATTTAGGAAGTGGCTTGCTTTACTCTTTGTATTTTCACAACCTTTTATATCTGATTTTATGGTCAGTATGCTATAGCCATATGAGGCAAGAAACGGCATTACACTAGTGGAAGGGAAACAGCTCTTGAAGCAATGCAGAGATTACGTATCACATCTCCTAAATGGTGTATAACAATTCAGAATCTAAAACAAGAATATTTTTGAGCATGAAAAATGTTGATCCAGCTCTTATCTTGATATAGTTTTGGTTTATTATTCGGCTTGATTTTTTTTCCTTCCTCTAAAAAACGTGATTTTGTATTTGATAGTCATACCAGTCAAGTATCCCAGTGATACAGAGCTACAATTACTTTACTCATTTGCAGTACTGGCATTCATATTTGGCCACTACTGATCCATACTCAAAATTTATGTTAATAAATGTTTAATTCAATTTCTTCATGTGTTTCATGTATACATATATGCACAAATTATACAACTATACAGTAATCCTAAGGTCCTTCCCAACCGTAATTTTTCTATTTTTCCATGATCCCATTATTAGATACTACTCCATGAGTTTATGCCATAATATTAAAATGATATGATGTGTCTGAAGGATTGGTGCTTCTTACGGAGGTAAATAAAGCACTGGATCATTTTAATTGCATTTTAAATGTCCTTTTTCAAAAACTCTAAGAATGAAACACACTCGTTCCATACACTTTAAAAGCTAAAACCATAATTAAATCTTACTACCTGAATCGTATAACCTTATTTTAAGCTGAGTAGGATGGTAAATCTTTAAATCCCATCTGCCTTTACTGGAAGCTAATTTGCTAATCCAAAAGACTTCATGGCGCTAAGAGAATTAAAAAGCAATACTGGTATCTCCACAGGCCAAGCAATTCAAAGATATTGTCTCTACTTAGAAAACATCAGAGCATTTTAAGATGCATGTAAAACTTCACATGATACAGATAAATCCTATTTCAAGTTGGAAAAGGAAACATCCTCATAGTTCAGGGTTCAAAGTACAGTTTCCCCCCTTTTTCCTAAAAACGAACAAGCTAAACCCATATTCATTTACATTTCCACTTACAGTGTTTGTTGACCTTAAATCAAAAGAAGCATTTAAAAAAAAAGACCTACCCATAATTCAGGAATTACACTTAAAATGAATAGCACCACAATATTGCAAGAATACTTAGTTTCACAGGGTTTGACACAAACTATGCAACTGTTTAAAATAAACAACATTCACTTTATTCAGCTGCCATGGATATCAATATAACATTTGTTTTTTTGAGAGCAGTTGCTAGGTCAACACTGACAATTTAAAATCTTGCAGTGATTATTCTCAAATAGCTGAAAGAAAAATAGCATTCTTCCTGAAAAACCCAGCCTAGAACTTATGGAAAGACAAATAAATGCTGAACTTTCTAATTCATTGATCGATCAGCTGAAAATTGTCTATAACTTTGCCTTTCCTAGCATAATAATGAATAGGGTGTTAAAATCTAAACTACATTTGTTAAACTCAGTTCCCTAAGACTGGTAATGAATAGAGATTTCCTAATACACTAACATGTGTATCATATTTATTAAACATTTACTTAAGCGTTCATTTAAGCTTCCTTATATACGTAGAACATCCCAATGTTCTAACTTCTGGAACTGCACAGTTGGTCAGAAAGCCCACAGCTGAATTGTGTTCAGGTGCTGGATGTGACACTGCTCTACTCAAGAGCATGACCGAAATTCACACCCAAAACGGTGGGGCTGCTTTTATCCTGATCGGAATCAGCCTTAAAACAGCAACAGTGTTTGGCACAGAGAGGTGTTAATAGCAAAAAATAAGGAAAAATAACACTCAATTAACAGGAATGAAAAGCACTACAGCTGTCTAACACATAATCAAGTAGAGACATTTACACAGCTTTACAGAACCCATTTTTTTTAAGTTATTTTCCTTAAGTTGTGTAAATCGGATACACATGCAGTAACAAAGAACATCACATTTGTCCTCCCACGGGTATGAGTGACAGTTCTCACGGGAAGCACTGTTTCACAGTCTTTATGGGTGAGTGATTTCAAGCAGGGATGAACAGCATATCCTACTGTAAATGTTTTTGCTGCGAATATCTCCCAAGACAAACCCTATGGTGAAAACACTTTCTTTCCTAAGCTATTATCAGAAACCAGCATTTTTTGACTCTTACAGATTATTGTTACTCCTAGAGAAGACAGAGAATATTAATTCATCTCTTCAGATGACATATTAAGGGAGAGCAATGACAGAAGAACGCAAAATTTGAAAATATGCACAATACTTTCAGGTTTATGCCCAGCTAACTTTACCGTTAGAATCTAAATTAGGTCCTTAGACTCATACCCTGTTCCTCTGGGCAGAGTGATTTCCTCACGTATCAAATCACCCCTCCCATATTCTTATCCCATTACACAGAGTTATCCAATCTATTATCCTATTACCTGTATATCCTGCACCACAAGATATTCACAGTTAGCCTAAATTTCCTTGAAACAAATTCAGAAGTGTTTCCCATAATATCTACTTTCTTTTTGCATCAAATAGGTTCAGCATTTAACTGTGATTCTTTTTTTTTAATCACATCATCATGGACAGAGAGAGGTGATTGGTATTGAATTACAATAGAATGAGGAATATGACATTTTCTGTTTGAAATACTGTCTCTTTATAAGGTAGTAGAAGCTTCTCTTAAGAGAAAATTAAAATCAAACTGGCAATTTTATTAGGAGGTGGCATTAACACCCCTACAGCCATGAAAAGTCCTTACACCTTCCTATGAAGGTGGAACCAAATTTTCATTTGGTCTGTGGGTCATTTTCATATACCATAGAGTGGACTGACTTAGCGGAATGCTGTATTGCAACAAACAAGCCCAGAGCTATATTAGAAAAAATTAAAACATTTGCATGAAATGAAGCATCTACTTTAGAAGAGACATCTGCAATGCTATCTCTTTTATCTTATTGCTTGCAAAAAACAAAGCCACCTTCATTATTCTATGGTCTTAATCAATATAAAATCATTATGTTAACCTCTGGAAAAAGTTGAAGTAACAAGACTGTACTGTCCTTATCTGACTACTTGACAAGAGAAATGTCACTGTAGTGCATTTGGGGTTTTCCTTTATTTTCAGGTCTTATTTATGATTTATTGTTTCTCTGATAACTAGACTAAAAATCATAATATGCATATTATCTTTCCCTGCCTTCTGCTTACTCACATATGCTGGCACTGAGCAATTGCTCTTCTCTCCAGAGGCATAATGTTCATTTGTTTGCTGTGATGTGTACCCTTGGTGTTATAATCCGGTACCGAAGGGGTACCAGGTCAGGTTGTTTGTGATTTTAATTTGGGGAAAAGGATTGAGGTCGAGATGTCCACGTGGTGTTCGTCTTCTAGGGGGACTTGGCCATGTACAGAAAACATCCCAGAATATAAACTTTTTTAAAAAAAAGTAAATATATAAATCCAGAATAGAACTACTTTCAACCTCCTTCTCCAAACCCCTTTGACTCACAATTATTTCTATTTTTACCATTTAAATATTTGTCTTTGTGTCCATCCTCCAATTCACTTACTAGAGCATATAACACACCAGTTCCGTTTTATTCCTG
>NW_008612817.1:57275-58276 GCF_000691845.1 Merops nubicus
ATAATTAGGAACACAATGAAGGAAAAGTATAAGAACTTGAGCGGAGGCAAAACCTGATATACTTACATTCAAGTAAACGACATGAAAGCTGGAAGAGTCTTGGATTTAACAGTGAATAGTAAATTAAACAGTAATTTGAAATGGCCTAGATAAACAATGAAAAGGCAAATAGCATTGTATTTTGTATTTCATCTTATCTTTGTAAAATGGGAAAAAGTAAGAACATTGTGCCTGGAATATTGTGTTCAGCTCTGTTTTCTGAATTACTAGATGAATAATGAAAAATTAGGGTACATATAAGATTTTTTTTTGCAGGAGGAAAGATTAAAACACATAAATACAATTTGATGAGGAAGTTTCCAACATGGAAAAGGAGTGTAATTTGGCTGTACTGACTCCAAAAATGCAAGAGCATCTTTAAGCAAATAGCTACTTCTGAGCTTGATCTTCCTAGGACTTTCAATTTTCTGTCTTAACATTGCTTCCTTTCCTTTGAATTTGAGGTAGTCCAAATGAATCATTCAGTGGCAGTTATTAATATTTTACCTTCAGATTTCTGGGGATGGTTAAAAGCTTAATCCCACAATAGCTGAGCTTGGAAGGCATGACTAGGAATCACAAGGACCCCGAAAAGCACCACTAGTCCTTCAGCTGGACTTTGTGTTTCTGACCACAGAACCTCTGCCTTCTCCACAGCTCTTTTCAGTAGGTCGTTTCCCCATTCAGTGTCAGGATCACACAGTCCCTAATCTTCTTTTTGCTGTTGCTATACCAGAAGTCCCTTTTTATTGCCCTACTACCACATATAAGAGTTTCAAAGGTAAAAATATACTCATGGTGATAAAGAAAGTTTATTACAGTATTTTTATATTCCAAGATATGTATAACCTTTTTATTCTGGTGGAACAAAATGAAATATCAAGAAAAGTCACAAATGCCAGAAACAGCAAATTGAATTTGTAGCAACCAAGGGGTCTTTTCTCACAGGCAGCTTTGCTCTT
>NW_008612817.1:58307-66951 GCF_000691845.1 Merops nubicus
ACTGGTTTCTACATATGTTGAAGGGAACAAGACCTGAGTATGTTCTGGGTAAGACATTTAATGACACTGGTGAGTACATGCACAGCATGGCACATAAAGATTGACTGACCTGGTATCTCTTCAACCAGCAGTTGACTCTGGACACTAGGCTGCTCTAAAGTGCTTCAGTACAGGGAGGGAGGATCTGTGCCTTTCTCCCTCCTTTCTCATTATAATCTTTCCTATCTAAATGCCATCCTACTGGGACCTCCTTACAGGCACAGCACTTCCAGCACATGGGCCTGAGTTGCTTGGATGGTGAGGATGGAGGAACAGAGCTGGTACTCTTCCCCTTACATCCATCCATGTCCAGCAGTCTAGAGTGCCCCCAGGTCCTTGGGGAGGTACGACCTGTTATCCAGGGAAGGAAGCAATGAAATGTGGCTCTGAAGGGGGACCTTCCCCAGGATGACAGACTATATCATTCATGGTCATTCAGGCATGCATCCCCCAGCACAGGATTTCTTCTGCTGAAGGCACTCCAGATAGAAGCACATCAAGCTAGTCAGACCACAGCGTTTGAGGAAAATTATCACGTCTGTCCACCTCTGGCTCTGGCTGGGCAGCAGAACAGCATCATACACACACCAGCTGGGGTTCTACTGCTCCTCTCAAAAAACGAGAAGAGGAACTTTGAACCGCACAGTGCTACTTCTCAAAGACACACACAGCAAAGGTCATGAGCCCATCAGCCCTCTTACAGGACACAGCGTTCTTGCCTTTTCCTTTCTCTCCATACACAGAGAATTATCATGATGACTCTTGCCACTGGGCACTCACATCCTCCAGAGCATCTCCAGCTCTGTTGTGTCAAGGTGTACTCACCACCTTGCTTAGCAGCCCTGTCCAGAATGCCTCCTCAGAACACCATGTCAAAATATGGTTTGCAATAAAGCTGCGTCTAGCAAAGGCCTCCCTTAAACATAGTTGCATAATTTTGGCTTAGCATGCAGGTAGGGAGGAAGGGTATGAGAAGTAGTGTACTGTGCTGTATGACCCCAGATGCTACCTAGGACAGATGTGTCATAGGTTTCCTGCACCAAGACACATGAGAAGGACAAAACAATACCAGCACATGTTGCACTGAAGGTATCTTAGTAAAAATCAAGCAGCAGAGGGCAATCATCTACCCACACATTGTATTCATGATTTTCCTCTTGTTACTCACAGGGATTTGCAAGATAAGAGAGAAACAACCTGAATCTGTATTGTTACAAGCACTGTGGAAGACCTTGAATGGGAATGTGAATCTTAATGAGTAATCCTGGGCAAATGGAGACGAAATGCAGAGAAATGTCTTTGTGCTATGAGACAGCCTTCATAAAGAAGAGTAAGCAAGATCAAAATCCTCAAGAGTTACATGTAATACCTCTTAATGTCAGGAGAAGACTAGAAGAAAATATTGAATTGGGATACATTCAACTGAAACAAATATTTTCCTAGAACAAATTATGAAGGAGCTCATGATTTATGTGTTCAGTGATTGAGAAGCAGCCAGCAAAAATGGGGGTTTATGTTCTTTCTGCTAATTAATATCCATTGCTATCTTCCTGTGACTACTGGAGTCAGTTCTCACATCTTTGCTCACTATGGCTACAGCCTTCACCAGTAATCATTTCCACTGAAAGCATATGCATAGAAGGTAATTTCAGAACATTCGTGTATTGTCTTCAGTCTTCCCAAAGAATACATTGCAGTGAACATTGTTGAAGAAACTAGTCAGGTTTTACATCCCTGTTTCTGCATAGATACTCAGTGTCCTGGAATCTTTAAGAATATTTCATTAAAGAATCTATATAGAAGACACATTGTTCATGCTACACATGAGTTAAATTCCCAAATGACAATCTGTGAAACATGAAGAGAACAATTGACAAGCCCACAATTGTTGTATTGCCATCTTTCATGTTCAATGTCTTGATCTCTAAGAAGCATGTTAACTATCACTGCATAAGCTGTACTGCAGTCTCAAAGGTCCTGACAATCAAGACTGATTTGATAGGCCTTCTGTCTTTCTAAAACATATCATCAAAAGGCTGTGGGTGAAGAGAGAAACCGTGCTATGAGCAACACACACTCATAGCCAGAATTTTAGTAAGAACAGTTCAGACCATTTTTCTTTTTAGGGTTATCTTTGGCTCTGCTTCAGAAATTCCCATATGACTAATCATATTAATTACACATATTTGAAGGCTTTGAGGTAAACAATATAAAGGAATGCTGATAGACCTAAGAAATTAAAATAAACAGCGTAAAGAAAAAAAGAGAAAAAATATTGGTGCGTACTTAATACTCTCCTTTGTCCTAAATATTCAGAAAAATAAACAAGGAATTATGTTTTAGTTAAATCAACTATACTTTAAACTTTAACTTCATGTCTAGTCCTCTCTTTACCAGTTTCCATTTACACTCTTCAACCACTGGAGGTGTTTGGAAAAATACTAAACTGTTGTGTGCATGAAGTACACTTTTTCCCTTAAAAACCTGCTGCTGAATGACCTGCAGAGGAACTTCCATTATTAAACAACGGTTGTTAATCAAACAATTATTAAATAAAAACTTGAGCTGTTACCAGCTGCTCGTCACAATTTCACTCACAGTTGCTAAGCGGCAGGTCAAAAGAAGCAAATGCTTTTAGATAGATAGGTTTACTCATGGACTCATGGGATCATGCAGTAAAGTTCTACTCAGTGTAAACAGGGATATATCACTTTCTTCTGGCAATGGAATTTCCATGAAAATGTCCAGATAAGGAGTTATGTTTAAACTGTATCTATCTACAAAGCAAAAATTTGGTATCACTAAAGAACTGAAGATCTGAAGCTTTGTTACTCCTGGGGTTCCACTGGGTTCCCACCACCATTAGGCATTCTATACAAGGTATGCAAAAACAAAGTGATCTAACCTTCAGCCCCATTTCATTTGCAAAAAAACCAAATGAGGATCACAGTCTATTTTTATAGACCTTTTCTCCATATTTTCTCCTTGGAGGACCCATTGCTTGCATAGAGAAAAAAAAAAAAATAAAGGCAGATTCAAGGTGAAAAGTTTAAAACTGTACCTGAAAAACTCCATGAAAGAGAAGCCATAACCATGCTGCTCAGCAATTCCTGCACAAACAACGTTAGCAGATGCTCCAATCAATGTTCCATTACCTGCAGTTCAGAAAACAAATGTCAGTTTATAGTTGTGCTCTGCTTCCTACTATTCCTCTGTTATTCTGTGCAAAAGTCCTAACACATACTAGTTAGAAAAGAAAAATCAATTTCTCTTGTAAAGGCTTGAAAAGAAACATGCAGAGAGTATTTCCACATCCTATAAATATCTTTATGTTTTTAAAGACAAGCCTGGTATTATTCTCTGATTCTACATAAGCCAGAAAAAACAAGGAAGGAACGTAATACCAATCTAGCTACCAGAGACTTGCATTCTGATAAACTTGCTGATTTGGGGGGTTTGTGTACAAGAAGATGCCATCAGATGAGCTGAAAACAAAAGACGAGATAGTTTGAGGTTGCTAAGAAAAATCGATGCCTTTTTTCCTCCCACAAACTTGACACTGACAAATTAGTGTCGTTGTTATAGAGAGGGCAACTAATTGCTAAGATATAACAGAAATTCAAAACAAAAGTAGGACAGTGGGGGGGGAACAAATCTGTTTCACATCGCTCTGCAAAAGCAAAAGGATCACCACAGATGCAAAGTTTGTTTACCAAACCACAATAGCTCTTTAACAGATAAAGGAGCATAGCTTTATTCAGTGAACTTCAGCAAATTACATTATACAAGATACCACAGGAGAGGAACACAAAGGAAAATAATATACCTTGTTTATGATGCACATTTGTCCTCTTGGAAGAGCTACATACTCCTCCTAAGCCTTTTTCAGTAACTAATTTATTCCTGTGATTTCTCTAAACTTTCAGCAATTCGGCAATGTAGAGAAGTCAAGCATTCAGAGCTCAGAAAGCCCAACCCATTTCCTATAGCTTTCCCATGAGTCAACCCTCAGACTTAAGAAATGCTATACACTTGACTTCCACAAAGCAGATGTCTTTAGCAAATGTTTCTGATCTAAGGCACGACTCGGGACTGACAATGACTCCTACATTCTGTTCCTTAACAAAAATTTTGAAAAAAAGAGGTAACAATCTAGGAGAAAAAAAAAGTTATAATATGGCAAGTAATTTCTTATGCTATATATACATCACTACATTAACAATCCATTATTCTAAGAACAAGTCTTCCTTTGTTCCCTTTGACACACAGTTACTCTTCTCATTTTGGCCCTGTTAAACATTATTGCTCATTGGGAGACTCTTCTGGTCTGACTTTGAAAGAACGAGATTAAAAGGCAAATAATGCTCCAGTGAATTGTTTTTACTTAGTAAATGTTTCGTGTCACTCAGAGATCAGTTTACCAAAGAATAGGTCAGAATAAAGGCATAAGGGACCTTGCACTTGGCCTTGTTCACACAGACACCAAGGGCTATTTGTGACCTGGGCTTCTTATCACACACAGTGAATCACGTACACACCCACACATTCTTCAGAGGTGGAGAGAAAAGATGACTAACCTTACTAGAGGACCAGAAACCTTTTGAAATTATTTGTCTTGTACTGGTCATTAGGAACTGCACAACTCATATGCCTTGCCCTCTCTTTGTCTGAAAACATATTTTAGTTACTTTAATGCATGTTTAAAGATATGAAATTGAACTTGGAACATCAGCGTTCCTGGTAGGCTCCGGCATGAGAAGGCCAAGTTACGGAGCATGTGGCTTAGTGCAAAACCAGAAGAAATTAATGTAGCTGATGTTATTAGAGTAGTCAGGCAGGAATACTTAAGAAATTTTCAATTCAGAAGCTAATCAGTAGTCTACAGCCTCCAAACATCTCATAAGTGGTTTTGCTCTACGTGTAGCGCAGGCAGGCATCACCATCAGAACAATATTACTGCATACAAGGAATATACCTCTGGCTTCAAATTAAAGAAACGGGACTGAAACTGCACTTGTCCCAAGGCTGTGACTAGATACAGCTGAGATCTCCAAACAGCACTCACGCTCCTATACTGTAGATGAGCTATAGTAATGCCTTCACATAATGAAGTATTACGGAAAGAGTTTCTGCTTCAGCAGTGAATTGATTTCCCCAAGTAGATTTTACTTGATAAGAAATTGTCACCTAAATGTTATCTGAAAGGAGCAGCATTATTTTTCATTTGTTCAGAGTGTGTGCAGTGTAATTAGGTATTGGCTCAGCAGGCTTCAGAAAACTACACTGAAATTAACAACAGAGGCAAACTTCTGTTTCTCCTTACAGGAGAATCTGTCTCCAAGCCAAGTGTTTCACTCCGGAGTGCAACAGCAGCACTGTGACCTCTGAATCATGGAAACCCAAGGCCAGGTTAAGGTACATAGAAACCTACAAACATTAAATTCGTTCCAACTGATGCAATGAAGAATAAGCATGTTCCATTTCTCTTCTTAAAGCACAAACTGAGCAAATGTAGCATCTGGGTGCAGAAGTGAACACTGCACAGTTACAGTTTTCACTAGCCTTACAGGAGGCAGTCCTCATATCTTTCAGAAATTTTCTGTTTCACAAAAAACTTATCCTGATTTGCCTCATTAAACAAAGACATTTATATTCATCCATTAAATATCTTCTTTAAGTCTTGAATATCTTCTTGTAGTTTTTATGTGTAAAAGTTAACAAGCTCTGGATAATCAAACTTTGCAGTCAATAAGGAGTTACAGAATCAAGGCAAATTAAATCCATAACAGTCCCTAAAACAACAAGAAACCTCAAGACATAAGCAGTAAAAGGGAGAAGACATGAATGAACTCATTCAGCATCATTATATGTTACAGATTGCAGTCTTATGATTTTAACTATTTTTTTTAATTTTACTGATTTTTGAAACATTTTGGATGGGATGTTTCTGCATAAATGCACACAAAGAATGTCATAGGAAAAAAAAAATTAAAATAAAAGAATGTAAATCAGTTTTGAGTTAACTTATCTAAAAAGTTCATTGAACTGCATTCAGTCCAATGGTTCTAATCAGGCAATCTTTACCATAGCCATGGTAGTGTTGCGTGACGGTTGGACTTGATGATCTTAGAGGGCTTTTCCAACCTTAATGATTCTATGATTTTTTAAAACCACTGCTATACCACCAGCAGGACAGTTACTATGAGTATTGCATTATTCAATGCTCATTGCTTCGTTTTCGCTATGAGAGGAACAAGTGAAATTTAGATTTGTCACTTTTCTACCAGAAGTGTGAAATAAGGCAGGTTGCTGAACATCCCGCACTTGTTATATTAATGTAAACAAATCCATAAGCTGCTTTAAAATCCAGACATCTGTAAAAGAGCCATAAAACCTGAGTTGATTGCTAAAGTCACCCCTCTCCTCAATGTTGATTTACTTGTACAAGAGTAAAATAAACTAGTATAATCATAGAATCATAGAATCCTTTAGGTTGGAAGAGACCTTTAAGATCATCAAGTCCAACCACCAAGCCAACACTACTAAGTCCTCTGCTAAAACTAAAAAATGAGGGGTAGTGTCAGCAGTGTACTCTGAGATGCCACTCCCTCATGCCCTGAAACACATATTCAAGTAGTTTTCATTTAAAGGTTTTCTTTAATATTGCAAACAAACACCAGTTTGCACATTTTTTAATATTTGATTTTTAGATCCAGAGGCTAAAACTATATGAGCCCAATTTCACAGCTTCTCCACAAGTGGCACTACTAGGGATGAAATATTGGAAAACAGTTCCATTTATAGAAACCTGGCATAAAAATACATTATTCAACTTTATCATAACTTACTTTGAAGCTGAGTAGAACAAGAAACTAGTACCACAAAACCCTAAAAAGGTGTCCCTCCATTAAGTTATTTTAGAATAGCCAGATGTTTTAAATTAAGATTCTGATTTTAATCAAATTGACTTTTGATTGGAGCCTGCCTGTTATGATTTGCTGCAGTGCAAGTGCCCTGTTTAAAAATTTTATAACTCCTGCTAGTGCTCCCCTTTGGTTTAGGTGTGCTAACCAAAACTGTGCTAGACACATTTATTAATATATGCACAGATAATATCTAGGGCATGATAATAACTTTCTTTAGTGTCATAAAGAGCGTCTGATTCATCAGTATAAATCAATATGAATAATACAGACTGAGATCTTTTTTCCTCCTCTCTGCTGTACCACTCAAAGGGGCTATTGTCCCGAAAGTGTCTGCAGAAGGAAAGCAAATAGTCCAGTATTACCTTCTGCACTTAAGTGTTTAGAAGCTTGCTATATTTTCACTGTCTTGCTTTGCCTGATAGTCGCCTGATAGTCTGAGTGCTACCTTCTAACTGAATATACCTCTTCTGAACCAACTCACCAACACAACATCATGAGTTGACATTTCTATAGAATTCTGAAAACAGAAGTAGCAAAAGCTTCTAGAAAGAACCTTCTGTAATTTATGATAAACAAATGCACAAAGCAAGTAAATAAAGTTAAACAATACTATGCATGTGCTTTGTAGGAGTCTCCAATGTCATCACTGCTCATTATCTCTGATTTGCTGGACTTTATAGCGTGGTGTTATTTCACACAGGCTGAAAACCATTAATACAAAAATTTCAAATTCATCAATAATGTAAGCATTATAATAAAGTGTTCTTTATATTTGACATAAATTATTTCTCTAAATCAATGTAAAATAGAATGGGATTCTACATATTATATGTAGTTCTCTTTCTTTCCATTTTAAAATCTAAGAGTTATGATCTAAACTATAAATCATCATCAGTACAGCTGAAATAGCATCCTTTACCCCATATTCTTCATATTTCACCCTTAATAACATACATACATCTATATGTACATTTGCCAAGGTAACTCTTTTCAAGATTAGAAAAATTGACAGAAAATAATTGATCAGGTTCAATACGTGGTGTTTTTGCCATATTAACTTAGTGTCTCAAAGCCAAGCAGGCCTCTGATATTGCTTTAATACAGACAAAGGTGAGTCTGTCAAATCTATACAGTTTTAGCTGATTTTACATTTTACATTCACAACTTTTTTTCTGTATACTTCAGTGCCACAGAGGATTATCTCTGGTAATCTTAAAGATTAAAGAATCTCCTTTAAATGTGGGACTCTGGTAGTGAGCCTGGTTCTCACACCAAGGAGTTCACAGCACTGAAGTTTTCCTACAATTTCAGCTACACATTGTATACAGCAATTAAATTCAAAACCAAAGTGCTACTCTTAAATAAGTGCTATATTTTTACACCATACATTTGGTTCCTGATAGACTTTTTTAATCTTTCAAATTGAAGTGTCATAGAAATTTATTTTATCTAAACTATAAAAGAACCTCAAAGTATCTACAGTTGTGTTTTTTTCATAATACCAGTTAATATATATTTTAATACCTCTTGCATTTTATTGAAAGCTATCACTTTTCCCTCTTATTGCAAAGAAGGAGACTTGTTTTAGAAATATAAACAGTATTTCTAGGTTTATACCTTCACCGTGTCAGAACCTTTAAGGCTAATCTAGGATTTTACTGAGCAGAATCAGCAGGGAT